>NW_024468605.1:0-53909 GCF_001632365.1 Laetiporus sulphureus 93-53
TCTGCACCCATATCTTTCTTGTTCATCTGCTGACGGTCTGCTCCTCACCATATCATTCTCGTCACGGTCATCTTCGAAGCGTGTCGATCCAAAATGATCTCGTTGCATTCACTCTTTACCGACCTTGACCTTCGTTAATGTAATTCACTCACAGTTCTCCCAAACTGCTTTCACGATGGTGCACGTCACGATCCTGCACGATGGTTATATTCCGTTTCATGAACAAGTGGAAGTGTTAAGGCAGACATTATTTAAGGTCACTGATTTATATGCACAGCATCTGTCCAATAAATGTTTCACAAGTTTTTATATGGTTCATGATACTACTGCTTCATTTCTTTGTCATGATCTTTGTTTAGAACAAGGCTTGCTATGCTAATTCTGTCCGAGCTCAACATGATGTGGCATCAACACACTAAATTTGAATCAGCTTGGAAGTATGCAGCCAATGCTACATCCTTGAATGTCTCGCTTAGTGTAGGCTGTGTGAGATGAGCATGTGAAAGGCCAACCACAAAAAGGGATAAACAGACGCATACGTGAGGGTATGATGTCCGGACGATATCCTCCAAGCTCGCGCCGTACTCGACAGCAAGCTTAGCCTGGCCGATAACCTCGCCCATATTGATGTCTACGAAGAATATGTGCTCAGTGCAGCATGTTACGAGAGGATGCTCACCAATGACTCGCACACAGAGGACGTGATCGATCTCCTTCTCAGCGATGAACTCGACTTGGCCCTCATTGTCGAGGGTGATCTTGGCACCGGAGTTGGCGGCCGCGGCGGAACCCTCCTTCACCTGATGCGCGAGCGTAGGACCGAACATCAGCTCAACAACGCAGTTTACGCCCGCAACAGATGTGTTATATTGATCACTGATAATTATGCGACCCTTGGAGGGGGGGATTGGTCTCGACGCCGATCTCGCCAATCCCGAGGCCCTCGGGATAGATAGCGACGAGAATGACACCAGTACCCTGTTGTAGCGTTTATCAATGAATGCACGGGCGGGCGAAATTCGCAACTTACGCACCACAGTCTCCTGGCCGCCCTTGCTGCCTAGGTCTTGAGGTAGCTTTTGCCGTCCTTCTTCTCAGGGTTTTTACCTTCACGTTCAGAATGACAAGCCAAACGATATTTAACAGCGACTGATAAATCATTGAACACGCGACAGACGCAGTAGGTCGACTTGCTGCCAGCACAGGATTGGTAAGAACATGCTGATTGAAGGTAAGATCTTGAAGCTCCCATCAGCGATGCTCCTGCGGATCCTCGTTAGCAGTACTGACATACATTCCCAGTCGTGATGGAGACGCTGCCTCCTTCCCTCGAAAAGGCAAGATCAAGCACATCGGACTAGGGTGAGTGCAGTGTGGATTGGGCAAAGGCCATCCCAGGCACGTAGAGAAGATCTTCGCATGTCCCATGGAGTGCAGTCCCTTCGAGACCAGCATCGAAACCTCTGCGTTCCTGGCGGCTGCAAAAGAGGTGGGCGATAGGATCGTCGCGTACTTTCCACTGAGAAGAGGTATATTCGGCTTCGTCTCAAATGTGCCGAAGCTGACACCGTGCGGCTAGTCTCATTACAGGAAGATAAAGCACCTGTGGAATCCCACTTGTGCGACCACGCAATCGACTGCCTGTGAAAAGTCCAAATCGACCGCCGACTTTGGGCCAGAGATCTACCGGCCCATATTGTCCCATGTTTAACCCGAGAACAGCATCGAGCTGACAGACAAATTCCAAGATATTGACGAGAAGTACGTCGCGACCACCAGCCAGATTGCGCTCCCGTAGATCCTAGCGGAGCGCCCGGACGTCATTCCGATTCCACGAGCGCGATCGCCCGAGAGAGTAGAGGAGAACGCGGAGGCAGCCGATATCGCGCTGAAGAAGGAGGACCCGCGGAAGCTGGCCGATGACTGCGGACGTCAGTCCAGGGGGTTGCGCTGACTTACCGAATGCGTTTGATCTAATGCTGAATGCAGAGAATGGCCCGCTGGGCGAAACGGTAGACACGGGCCAACGGTGTGTACCAGAATGTAGCTAGACCAGCAAGAGTTTCCCAAACTCGCGGTAGTGAGTTTGATTGACAACAAAAGTACGGTTCTCAAAGCATTCGCCCTGGCCTCGGATGGAGCCTGACTGACTGCGAGAGTGCATGAGACTGACCGAAGTCCAAGCCCGAGCAGATCGGCACCAAAAGATGCGGAGGTGGCCATGTGTCCATTGAATGGCAAGCCAAGATGCTTTTGGGCGCAAGAAAGTTCAGTCGCACACATTAGCGTCAGTGCCCGAGCCATGGGCCGTTCGCGGCGGTGAGCGAGCGGGCCTCGGTTCGCGACCGTGGCAGCGAGGAGCTCCTCGCTGCGCGATGGCGGAGGCGAAGGGTGATGAGGAACCAGGCACGGGGGCGGCTTCTAGTCCTTCTCAGATCTCGTTCAATCCAGCGACCCAGCGGCTGCTGAATGCGCGTCTCGCGGTGAGATCTCGCATTGCGTTGCGCTGAATTTCAGGGCGTGCTGCGGGGAAGATGTTGAGGAGACAGAGAGTTCAGAGCGCAGGCAGTTAGCCGGAAGAGGACTGCCGCAAGAGTTTCCTAATTAGCGACAAGTGCCTTGGCCGGGTGGCGGCGCCGACTTGTTCTTTGCCCCGCTCGCCATCCTTCTCGTCCCTCTCGTCCTCCCGTTCCCCGTCCGCTCCAGTGCTCAAGCCCACCTCCTTGAGCCTGAAGTATGGCCATTGGAAAATGGATCTCATTCGGTTCCGCCCAGGCCAACCACGTCTCCATCCCCGTCGCTCCCGCCGTCACTCAACCTCCCGTCGCCTGTGCAGCGGACGCGAAGCAGTTTGGGCTCGAGAACGTAAGTCCTGCCGACTGTTATAAAGTCCAGCTGATTATCCATTCGTCTGTTTATCTACAGTTCGGGAATACATGGTGAGCACTGCTCTTTTCTACGACGCGTCCCGCGATGCTGCGCGTGCATCCGTTTCTTCACTTGTCTTTGTCTCGACGCTCTCTGCGCGATCCTCGCGCCGTACTCTGTCCATCATATCACCCATCGCGCCCAGTTACTATTTCATGCCCACCGCTCGAGTCCATTTGTCAGTAAGCCCGTGGGTATCGGACGGATTCGCAGAAGGGTGGCGCAGGGCAGATTCGTGTCTCCCCGTTTGTCCATTGCTTTACGCAATGCTGCTTTTCAATGCCTGCTGACGGCTAATCGTGCACCACGGCCGAGTACGTGGCCGTAGATCATCCATACTCCCTCTCCTTGGTGTTGTCTTCGCCGAATGTTACGTTACTGACCGTGACAATTTAGCTACGCCAACTCTGTACTACAGGCCCTGTACTTCTGTGGGCCATTTCGCGAGCTTCTAGTTCAATATCCCGATCCTGCTGCACCCGATATCCCGCATATACCACATCCCTCGTCATCTCTGCCGACATCCAACGCCGCTCCTTCCGCCATTCCCCGCAGCAGACTAGAGCGAAAGTCTTCCGTCTCAGAGTCTTCTCCCTCTCAGGCCTCGCAGCTCAATGCGAGCTTCCCGCGGTCAGATGCCTCCTCTGTGTTCCCTATTCCCCCGTCACCACCAACGCTGCTGTCCGCGTTGCGCTCACTGTTCGTGCACATAAGCAATCAGCCGGCCTCCAAAGGCACCATTGCGCCCCGCGCATTCATCGAGAAGCTCAAGCAAGAACATGAACTGTTCCGAAGTGGACAACATCAGGACGCGCACGAGTTTCTCAATTTCCTGTTGAATAGGATAGTGGAGGAGATTGAGCAGGACCGGCGGAGAGGGCAAAACGGAACCGCAAATGCAGGGAGTTTGAGCGGCGAAGACTGTACGTCCGTTCTGCCGACTCGTGCGCTTTTCTGTGAC
The DNA here is from genome assembly GCF_001632365.1 of Laetiporus sulphureus 93-53. NCBI lineage: Eukaryota > Fungi > Basidiomycota > Agaricomycetes > Polyporales > Laetiporaceae > Laetiporus > Laetiporus sulphureus. The sequence continues at coordinate 3,890 of NW_024468605.1, forward strand.
TACTAATGATGCCTTAAAAAGTGTCTACGTCGATTGCGACCTTGTCCACCACTGCCGCCGGCCCGACTTCCACTGCCTCCATATCGCCTTCAAGTCCCTCATTCCCACAGTCCACCTTGGTGCACCGGCTATTCGAAGGCGTGCTGACGAGCGAGACGCGCTGTCTCACATGCGAGACGGTCTCATCACGGGATGAGTCTTTTATTGACCTGTCGATTGACATCGAGCAGAACTCGAGCGTTACGGCGTGTCTGAGACAATTCAGCGCAAGTGAGATGCTCTGCCAAAAGAACAAGTTCTTCTGCGACGCGTGTTGCGACTTGCAGGAAGCGGAAAAGCGGTACGTGCCTGGATGCGCTGACGAACCTGTACGGGCATTGACTTTATTGATTGATTAGGATGAAGATCAAGAAGCTGCCGAACATCCTTGCATTACATTTGAAGCGGTTCAAGTACCAAGAGGACGTGAAAAGATACATCAAGCTCACATATCGTGTAGCATTTCCGCTGCAGTTACGATTATTTAATACCGTGGATGATGCAGAAAATCCCGATCGTCTGTACGAGCTGTTCGCCATTGTTGTTCACATTGGAGCGTGCGTCATCGATCTACATTATCAGCCGGCTGATTTCGTCTGACTCCATGATGATCACCAGCGGTCTCAACCACGGTCACTACGTTACTATCATCAAAGCTCGGGGGAAATGGCTTCTTTTCGACGATGAGAGTGTTGATGTCATCAAGGAATCCGACATCCCCAAATACTATGGCGAGACCAACAACGGCTCTGCCTACGTCCTTTACTACCAAGCAGTAGATCTTGACATGGCTGCACTCGGTATACGACCGCAGGAGGCTACAACGACGTCAACGGACATCGGTTTGGAACCCTCGTCGAGGCCGTCGAACGTCGCGACCGTGGTCGAATCCAGCGAGTCGGATCCCGCAGTACCGCCAGGGCTTACCGTTGATGCGGACTCGGAGAAGAGCGACTCCCCCCTTCCAACCCCGCGATCTCAGCCACAGTCATCGTCATCGCTGCAGACACCGAGACATGCTTCCCCACAGCCACCGACATTGGGGCTGTCGATACCCAAGCGGCCGTCCTCGGGACCTTCGACACCGGTGCAGGCATCCGGATCATCATCTTCTGGTGCGCTTGGAGGGCTATTCAACACCCTTCGGCATACACCGTCTATGCGAGTGCGCATGAATGGTGGTAATGCTTCCGACTCTCGGAGGAGCTGGATGGATGCTGTGCAGCACCACCCCACGTCATCGCCAACGAAGTCGCGTTCCAGCCGGCGCCCCGCAACAGCGCACGGAATTGTATCGACGACGAGCAGCCAGTCGCAGGAGTCGGAGCCGGGATCGCCGTCAATGGCATCAATGCCGGACGGACATGCTAAGGAGAAGCAGCCCGAGAAGAAGGCAAGCATGTGGTTCAAGCGGAAGAGCTCGCGACTCGAGGCGTCGTTCAGTGGCCCGTCATCAGTGCCAGTGAGGGAAGATACGGTGTCACCGCAGCGCTCGCAGACTCTGAAGGAAACCGGGCACTCGCGGGCGATGTCCGAGGCGAGTCCATCGCCTGCTCCGACGTCGTTCGCGGCGTCTCCGATGGGAATGGTACATTCGCCGTTGGTGCCACCGCCCCTAGCGTCTCCGTCGATGCCAATGTCACCCGTGCTGTCGCATCCACATCACCCGGAGCACAAGAAGTCGACGCCAGAGCTTCCGGGTAAAAGTAAGAGCAGCAGATCAGGCGTCACTTCTGCATTAGGGAGGCTGCCGCGGAGACCGTCCACCGCGGGCGCGACGGTTAGCACCCCTTCGCATGCAAGGCCAACGTCTGTTGTTGTACCGCCAATACCGTCCATACCTTCCTCACCGTCATCGCAACAACCGAATGGGACGGCTGGTCGGACGTTGTTGTCTGGCACTCCAGATGCTGCTCATCATCGCCACAGCCATTTGGACGAGTTTGGAATGCATGGCTTTCGGAGATCGCACCGGCCATCGACGGCGAGCGCTGTGCCGGAGTCGCCCAGGGCGACCGGCTTCGCTGCATCCCCATCGTCATCGAGCGTGGAGAACGGGACGAAGAAACGGGCGACGCGGAAGCTGAGCTTCAGTGCGCCCATGCTTGGATTCGGCCGAAAGGAGAAGAAGGACAGGGAGGTGCAGCCGCCTCCGAGCTCGTACGTTGCGAGCCGGTGACCGAGATCGATTTGTGAATTTGCTGTTGCTGCGTTCGACGTACGCATGCAATGAAATGACCCGCCAGCCGGCATGGACAGTGCTTGTGCGTGCTCTCTTTAGACTTGATATATCCCCGCCCACGTTCGCCATATGATTATCGCATTTACGCTTGTACTTACACCATGCCTGTAATTCTCTTCTGCTGCGCTGCTCTTCCTTCTGTCCAGCAACCCTCTTTTGCTGCTGCAGCGTTGTGCACACTCATTCATATTTTTTTCTGCGTGGAGGGGTGCTCTGTTGTAGATTCTGTTTCGCGACAAGCAGCTTGCATACCTATCACTTCTATATTTAAATAGCACACGATGTACATATATCAAACAGGCGCATTAGCATAGTGTAGTTTCTATGTGATATGCAAGCGTGCGCGGGTTAGACGCCCCACTGCCACATAAGGCAAGGTGGCGGGACGCGTGGTGATCTGATCTGAGACTGCTCCGACGCGCCAGTCTCTGCCAGTGCTCACGTTGTCCATCTCCTCTTCCCCTCGCAACTCTCCCCAGCCAGCTCGGGCTGGTTGAATCTGGACATGACCAGCGACTCAGGCTCGTCTCCCCCGCCGGATCAGTCTCCTCGTACCATCAAGGAACCCATTAATCCCGCCGATTCCAAGCATGTCGCACCGAAAGCCACCAGCTCTGTGACCCTGTACACGCCCGTCCCTGCAACCAGCTTTTATGGGTCTACTGGCGTTGGCTCCTCCCATACCGGATATATCGCTCCCGCATCGTCTCCCTTTCGCGAGTTCCAGCTCGTGGAGGAGGCACCTAGCCCAGAGGTTGTCGCCCCCAATGCCACTTACGATGCATGGGGCAGAACTGCCTGGCAGGACCCAGGGATCACTCCGTGGGACTCTGCATGGTCTGGAGGAGGCTCGTGGGGCGATACAAATCCCATACACAAGGTCCCCATTGACGGCCGCAGCGAGGAGGAAGAACTGAACTGGGCAGATGCTACGGTTCGCGCGAATCATGCCAGGCCGGGTCCTGGGATGCTTCCTCCTATGTTGGCAGATATGCTACATGATCCTGAACACGCACTCTACCACATAAGCATTACACCGCCCGATCCGACCTCTCATCAATTCTGTCCGTCCCCGGAAGAAGTCCGGACGTCTGTGCCACACCCACATGCATACTACTGCAAAGAACATAATGGTTGGGTGATACTCATTTGGAGGTCGTCCACCGTCCTTCCGCCGCTCGAGCGCGCCTTCGATCCGCCCTTGCCGGACATGGCTCGTCGGAAGCAGACAACATCGTGCGTTGGTGACGGTGAACAGCCGTTTGGGCAGGTCAACATCACTCATCACTGGCACCACTATGAACATGCTGTGGATTCACAGAAGCTCAACCCGCCTTTCATGCGGGAGAACACACTGCTGGGCCTCTACGTCTGCTGCCAGTGCTCAACCTATTGCCTCGTGTCCGACGTCATCCCCGGAGTGGTACCCGCAGAACATATGAAGCGCTTTGTGCGTGAGAGGTATGCGCATCCCCCACTGGATTGGACGCCACACGCGAGCGTCGCGTCCGGATTCGAAACCATTTTGACGTGCGTGGATAGAATAAAACTCGTTGCTTTATCTCATCCTTCCGCAGGATCGTTAACAACCGATTGTGGAGAGATGAGCAAAGATCACTCCCTGTACACACCCATCGATTCCAGCTGAAGCTTGGATGGAATGATGCTGTGTATGTGAGGCACCCTTTCCATCATGTCTATACTAATTTCTCGTAGGCGGCGTGTTTTTGAGGCTGTCGGTTTCACTGTGGAAGAAGATACCAGCGAGCCGCAGCCAACTGTCTACCTCAAGCCCCCGAAGATCGACCCATCGACGCCTGAAGGCAAGCAGACCCGCGCCAAGTTGCTTCGCGCATGGGTGGAGCTCAACGCCTGGCTTGCGATTTACCTGAAATCTAGTATGTTTTGAGCCTACACGCTGGCCATCCACTAAGTAGAAGCAGAGAATGTAGGGGACTACGTTTCAATGCCACCGTCCGCGGATGCCACTGAGGTGCGAGAAATGTATCAGATGGGCATCGGAGCACACGTGAGCCAAAGTACGTGCTAAGCCACTCGATCCGTAAGGTTGCTTACGCGGTGTTAGTCCCTCGTGGCTTGCTCCCCGAGACGGTCGCCCTCAAGAACGATGTCTTAGCTGAAGACTGGCGAAGTCTCGGAATGACACCGGCGACGTATTCATGGGGTGAGTAGATACCTGGGTACTTGGAATACGAGAACTAACTTACCGCCAGAGCTGTTGATGTTCGCCTACCTCGCCCAGTGCCGCTGCGATCCGGCGCGTACCCCGAAGTATTTCACATGTCTGTCCAACATCGTGCAGGCTATGGTAGAACTCGGCGAAGCTGTCCCGGAGCTGCAGCAGCTCATCATGGACGAGCGCAACAGATACCGGTACACAAGTGAGAATCTCCGCGATGCGATCACTCTACTCGGCTTCGGCAGAGACAACGAGCTGAAGGTGGGACTCGATGACGAGGTCGATGATGAGTTCATCCTTCGTGCCTGGAGGGACGCGCGGCGCCGCGCGTGGCGGGACACCGTCAATGGCAGCGAGCTCCGCATGAGGCTGAATGAAGCTTTGAAATTTGTCGCGGACGATCGGGGAAGTGCTGTCCTCAGGAAGGCCTGGGAGGAGGAGAAAGGTTCGGGCATGTCGCCTGATGCGGCATATGCTGCTCTCGGAGTACCGACAGACGTAGATGATGGCATGCTCATAACAGTCTATGGGCTACGGGTGTGTCGTCGGGTTTTAACCGGTTATTCGACTCACGATGGATGTGCTAACCATGCAAATGCAGGTCGATGACCAGCCCAGCCAAGCAGAACGGATGCGGGAGGCGTTGACAGTCATCGCGGAAGTCACTGGCAGCGAGAGGCTTCAACAATTCATTGCTACTGGTCGCGATCGTAAGTATTAATCAATGGAGACGTTGGTGACGTTCAAATTTACACGTCTCCTCTAGCGGGCGATGCTACTCATGTTACTATGCCGGAAATGCCTCGAGGGCTGAACCAGCTTGGGAACACGTGTTACCTCAACTCTCTCCTCCAGGTGAGAATGCTAGATCGTTAGAGCGACATACGTTACAATATGATCCGCACAGTATTTCTACACTATCAAGGATCTCCGCGAAGCCATCACTCCGCTTTCAAGCACTGATACGAAGGCATTGGACGATAGTAAGTTCACAGACGATGATCTGAAACGGCATCGTGTTGGTGGGCGGTTGGTGACAAGGAGAGAGATCTTGCGTTCGAAACGATGTAAGATCTGTCTATTTCCTCCCACAGGACCTATCTCATCTGTAGCGCTCAGTTGTCCACCAATTGGCCGATCTGTTCTGGAATCTGGAGTATTGTGAAGTTCCTGCAGTGACGCCTACTATCGATCTGGCAAAGCTTGCTCTTGTGACATCGCAAGATGAAGAAGAGGACGACCAGGACAGGGCAGGTACCGACTCGTCGAACGATACCGACGCTACTCTCGTAGAAGATGCTCCTCCCCGCTTGTCTTCCCCACCGCCCCTCTCAAGCCCGACTGACACTATCTTGGGAAAGCGAAACCGGGATGTCGGGGTTGGTATGGATATCGATAGTCCTCCGGACGCAACAGGGTCGTCATCTCCTGCGTCGACTGTAGAACAGCCGACGGCGTCCTCATCTAAGCTGCCAGCGGAACCGATGGACGTCGAGATGCAGGACGTCTCGACACCCGCGGGTCCTCAGCTGAAGCCGCCTCCGCTACCTGCACGGAAGCCTCGGCGTGTTGACGACTCTGTGATGATGTTTGGTGCGTGTGATAGGATAATGCGTAGGACGATGGGTTGACAATTCATCGCTCGGTAGGAAGACAGCATGACGTCTCGGAATGCATGGACAATTGCATGTTCCAGATTGAGACTGCTCTGCTCGACTTCGAACAAATGACGGGAGCAGATGATGACAAGACGAGCGTGATCAAGAGGTGATCACTTACGATCCTCTAATTGTACCTCAATTAATGAATGTGTTGCAGGTTGTTCTATGGGAAGAAGCGGCAACGTCTAACACCTTTGAGGCCTGCTGGCAGCGCCAGATATGAGTCTTCCATACATGAAAAGGAGGACCTCTTCTCTCACCTGCATGTAAACGTCTCCGATGAGGGATTCGACCTATATGACGGGTTGGCACGCTATTTCGACGACGTTGTGGAGTTCGACGGCCAGAAGAAGCGGATGGAAGTGACGCTCGTGGACCTTCCTCCATTACTTCAAATTCAGCTCCAGGTAACGTACTCCCTGAGCGTGCCTCTCCGAGGTTAACTAAATTCCTCATCGCAGCGCGTACAATTCGATCGCGAAACACAACAGGCGTACAAGTCACAAGCATACGTCAAGTTTGGTGAAACAATATACATGGACCGTTTCCTGGACACCGCGGAACAAGACAAAAAGGCACGCGCGAAAGCGATACAGGCTGACCTGAATGCAAGCCGAGATCATGTACAGCGCCTTACGAAGGACAAGGTGGGATTTTCTGCTACGCCAAGCGCCTCAAATGCTCACACATAAATGCAGCATGCACCTTTCGCGCCTGCATTGGGCGGGACGGCCGATTTTCTCTCGAAGCAGGATGCCTTCCAGATACCCGAAGTCGACGATAGTCTGATCGCCACGCTTAATAAAGAACAGGACTCCGTCACGGCGCAGCTAGAGCAGGAGAGAAGCAATGTTCTCCGCTTGAAGAGCGAGATCGAAGACATCTGGAAGGATGATACATCAGCGACGTACGAGCTGACTTCGGTCTTTGTACACCGCGGATCGTCGCCTTCCTGGGGACACTACTTCTTCTACTCTCGGAATCTGCCTGATCACCCTAATCAGTGGTTTAAATACAACGACTCGGATGTAAGTATAGTCTCGAAGGATGAGGTGTTGGCGGACACTACTGGGTCAACGGCAAACCCGTACATGGTATGTGCCTTCTTCTCTGGCGCGATCACTGTTTCGGTTCGCTCACGGCGATGACACTATTAGCTTGTATTTGCACGAAAAGGATCGCAGGCCATCCATACTGTGCACAGATTCGACCCGCAACAGCTGCAAGACGGATGATGTCCACCTACATTTTGTCACCAATCATTATGAACTAATGCGCATTGTATACTACGCATCCTGCTTGTGTGTGTTTCTACTAAGTGCCTGTGTTATCCCGATAATGAAAGGTTGCCGAGCGCTGGGCCGCTTTTCAGTGACAACAGGAAAGATGAAGAGATGCTGCTCACGAGACGGTTCATAGCCATGCCCAATTCGAGCAAACGAGGGCGTGCGAGGAAACCGTCAACTTTATGATCTTCCACGAGCAAGTCCAGGCCGATTTTATCTAGCCTGTCATTGAGGTCTTGCAGTGTCGCTTTCAGCTCTTGCTTGGAGCGGTTTCCACCCTCAGCGTGCAGCAGCTGGAGCGCTACTGCGATGGTTCGCGTCTGGCTGTCGTGAACCAGCTGCTTGACTGCTGCCAAATCAAGAGTGCTGTCTCCTGATTCGATAGCAGTACGTTTGGGTGAAATCGTCTTCGTTCCGCGCGATGGCAGTCTCCGCGGATCAAAGAAGCGGCTGCGAACTGCCCCGAATTTTGGGACTGAGCCTCGCAATCAGGTAAGACTAGTCAGATAATTTTCCGTCTACATGTACCTTCGTACTGAGAGACTACGGAGGGGATTTCCTGCGCAACCTGTCGAGCGACCGCGGTGATGTCATAGCAACAGTAGTCGCGCATTTCGAGCACGAGGTCCGCTACGTCGCAATAGTCGCCTGCGAGTGTCTAAGCGTGCCACTCTGGCGAAGAGCACCAGCGATAATAATACGTGCCGCATCCGCCGATGACCAGGATGGAGGAGCAGCGGTGATCCTTGAGCATCGCGCGAATCTGCGTGGAATGTATATGAGTGTGCGTGCAAGCATGAGAGATCGGGACGAGCCTTGAAGATAAGAGGCGTGATGGGGTCCGCGGAGACGAGCCGCTGCATTCGCAGGTCTCGAATGAGGAAGTTGGTCGCGCAGCTGTCCTCGTCGAATAGCAGGAGGTCCGTTCCTAGCTCCAGTGCCTGCGAGAGATTTGATCTGAGTAGCGGAGCGGTACAAGAACAGGAAACGCTCACCTCGATCACGCCTGCGGCCATGGACGTGCTCCCGCTCGCGTCCTGTGTAGAGAAAGCGGTAGTAGAGGCGCCTCCTGGGAGATTGTTGATGAAAGGCGAGATGTCGACGCAAATAATTGGGCGGCCATCCTCGCCTTGTACGGACACGCATCGATCCGAGGTCACCACGAACTCTCGGCCATCTATGATACAAGCAGGTCAATCGGGCACCACAAAAGACGAAAGAGCCAACGACCTCCGGAGATGTGATTGTAACACCCGACCGCGAGCGCATCCAACAGCGTCGATTTTCCCTGAACAGGAACGCGCACTCAACACACTGCAGCAGCGTTATCACGCATACAATAAAGAGCACCTACATGGAACCCGCCCCCAGCGATCATCGTGACTCCCGCTGGGACCGCCATCCCTCTGACTGTGCCGCGATGTGGCAGTGTGAACGTGCGTTCGAGGTTAGGCGGGGACTGGAAAGGCACGGCGGGAGGAGTGTGCATGGGCGCGTCGGACGCACCGCTCGCGCGCGGAAGAATTGCATCGTTGGCGACGAAGGCGACGAGACCTGCAGACGAGGTTTATTATCAGAGTAGGGATGAAGAGGATGGAACTGACCTGCTGAGCGGATGAGGGCGCGGAGTGCATCTTGGTCCTCGACGCAGTCTACGAATTCACGCAGCTCGTCAGTATCCGTACTGTCCGTGGTGTACAGTAGCGAGCGAGCGAGCGTCGGTATTGCATTGCGGAAGATGTCCGCGGCCCAGTCCCCGAGGATGGTCCGGCCTGGCGGGGATAGTCAGCAACGCTCTAACAGCGCACGGGAGCTGAGACGCGTTACCTTGCGCAGGGAGGCCGACGGTAAATCTCGCCTCGATGCCATCGTCGTCTAGGATGACCGAGCTTCGCTCGAGCACCTCCTGGCCGGGCGTATCGACGGCGATCTCGCCGCCCTTTGCCGCGGACCAGTTCTTGCTGCTCCGGCTGTTCTTCGATAGCTGGGCTGCAGACGCATGCAATTTGCGGGTAAGGAAGTCGCAAAGGGCGATTCGTCTGATATGATATCAACACTCAGAAGCAATATACTTTGTTCAGCCCGTTGCGTACCGAATACGATTCGCATACAGGTCGGGAGGGAATTTTGCCACGGCGTGTTTCACTCGGGCACGAGCCTTGCTCGGTGGAGCGAACGGGTCGCTCTGCACGTAATCTATGGATAATTGAAACGCAGCAGGGTGAGCGTAATCCCATTGTCCTTCAAAGAATATGAGTTTTATGTATGCTAGTAAGGTGGCGGAGAGACGCACCCTGGATGTCACGATATGCGGGATAGCTCTTCCCATTCAGTCGTGTTGTAAGCGTACTGATCAACTGGGCTGAGCTGCCGCTAGCTACCGCAAATGATGTTTACTATGAAGTTACCACTAGTCAAAACGGCGTACGTTACTCGCCTTGTCTTTCATCATGCTGTCGTTTCACTCCGCGGTTCGCACCATATTCGGTACGGTCTGCAGGAGCAGAGCCTCTTCCAGCACCGCGGCCGTAGCCCTCTCCCCTGCCGCGCCCGCCATACAGGTTCTTGTAGTACTCTCCACGGCCTGGGCCAGAATAATGTCTCTTAGATCTCAGCGCTCTTTGCGGGGAAGGCTTTGCCAGCCTATGAAAGGCGAAGAGCCCGTACCTGACATGCAGCAGACGATTTGAGACGGAGTGCAGGTCACCAATTAATTGAGTCGACGGTGGTGAGGGTCGCGCTTGATCATGATCTCATGATCGCATAAGTGAGCGCTCTAGGCTTTTGGTGGCAGCAATGCTCGATAAGTAAGTAACTTTATAATGTCTCATTAGTACTGTAAGCGCCCTCAGGCCTCAGCGCTCGGCGCTTACGCAGGAATGGTTTTTTTATCGTTGCCTTACTCTCTCGCGTCTGCGCGGCATACTTTGCAAGCTGGCTTTGTGCAATCTCGCCAGTGTTATGCGTGCAACTCATCTTGGATCCACAGTCGTACTCAATGCTAGTTTGGATAACGTCCTGAAGAACAGCATGGACGAATGAGAGACTGGCAGCTAACTTTCTTTCCTCGTACTCTGCACGTTTGGGAAGAGCAGAATAGCCTTTCGCGTCCCAGAGGGCTCATTGCGAAGAGCCGTATTGCCTGTCAGCTGGACATCTCACTAGCACTGCCCATGAGTTCCGACCGACATTGACACCGGCTAGCCGGGACACTGTCTTCTTGTACCTGGACTGAGGATCCTCTTGTTGATATCGCAAATCTCATGCTTACTCCTGCTCGCATCCACGTATGGCCTCCCATCGCTCATCCGTACCTTGAAATCCGCATTCGATGCGTGACTTATAACGCCAGGCGCGCACCATCGCGGTCTCATCGGCACACCTGTCCTGGATTACCTTCGATGGCGAAGACGGTATTACATCTCCTTTCCGGTGTCTCAGAGGCCATCCAGGCTGTGTTGACTCTCGGCAGCTTTGCATCAAGCGTCATCGTGCGTGTGCCTGCCACCCTGGTGTGCTACTGTAGCAACAGTTAGCTCTCGGCCCTGGTCACCGTGGGCTCATGTTTCCTATAGTGCGGAGCTATCTCGCCTCCGACACATTCTCTGGCTGATATAGCATTCCTGACATGACGCATCCACATCCACATCTGCCTAAGCACGAGCCATTGTAGCCGCCGCTCATTTTCTACCAAAGGGAATTCACGGATTTAGAAGCCTTATTCAGTATGGGGCATGACAGCTTCGGCATCTCTCGCAACCGCCAACGACGGGATATTGGTTCTCGTCAAAATCGAGACTCGCGATGCCATGACGAATTTGGATGGCATTCTTTCTGTAGATGGCCTCGGTATGCCTGTCATGTTTCGTATCGATGACTGAGTGCGTGGTTTTAATTTTCGCTGCAGATGGTGTTCTCGTTGGTCTTATGGTCTGTCGCTCTCGCATGGGTACCGATCGCCGTCTCTCGACTTGCAACCGGAAGTCGAGGTGCTGATCCAAAACGTACGGAGACAATGCACATATCAAAAGCGAGAAATGGTCAATAGCTCCATGACCTGCTCCGGGTGTCTCGCAAATTCAAGTGTCTTGATTCGAAGCGCCATGCTGCGAGCTCTCAGGCAGCAAACCATGTCGAGGAAGGCTTTGATATCTTACATGAGGTCTAGCCCCGTCTGCGTGACGCGATTTGCCCATCTTACGCAACAATACTAGTCTTAATGCGATGACACACTAACGTCACCTCAGGTGCCTCCGCACTCGCTTAGCGCAAAACTTCCGACAGCCGCGGAGCACACTGCGCTCCCGAGGTCGGTCAGGTACTAATTTGTTTCTCCGCGGTGTTCCCGCATGCTCTGTCAAGATTTGAAATTGTAATATTCGGCGCGTGCTTGAACAAGGTGCATAGCCAGTTCAATCTCAAAGTCATCAGTGTGTTCCAAGAATAATCTCACGACAACATATGATTATCGGTCTCGCACCTACGTAGGAATTCCCTGCTGCGTGGATTCTTTTACATTCCTGACGTTTCTTTTTCCGGGAAGTAGACTTGCGGTTCTATCTACAAAACGTAGAAGAAGCCAACCAGTGGCATGCACACGGTCTTATCGCGACACATCCATTCTCCGATATGACACAGAATTTGTCACCAACTCTCCATGCCGGTCGGCGTCAGGTGTGCTGCGATGCTGACAAAGGGTATACTCCGTCCTACCTTACACTAGCCCTAATCATCCGACGTGTTGCTCAGAATGAAGTTAGGTTCAGTTAAGTTGAGTTGGAGCCATGGTGGCCACATCTCAGCAGAAATGCATACGTTTTTTGTTGTATAGATGCTATTGTAAGGGTGGCATCACTTTCGCTAGCGAAGTCATTTATTTCAGATCGCAAACTCTGTCATGTTGACTCAGAACGTGGTGTCTTATCGCCGCTGTCAACCCTTAGGCTCGTAGAGGTGTTTAATCGCTCCACTTGGGCTGACTGACACCATAAAGCCTCTCATCATTCCGTCTGTGTCTTCAAGCTCGTAACCGTGACATCTGTGCTGCATTCTCTCTCCCATATGTCGCTTCACGTTCTCTCTCAGATGGTGGACATCAGTGGAGACCTCACCGTCAACAAAGTAATTGTAGATGAGCCTGTGCCTTGCATTGTACTCATGCATAACATACAGGAGGATCTTATCAATGTCTCGAAGTCGTCGATAGGCCGACTGTTACAAAAGTTCCATGTCACGCCTGCAAAGATCCCCCAGGACTTCGAGCTTGAGTCCAAAGCCAGAACTGTGACCGACGAATGGACCTTCGGCATTCGCCCTCAAATCAGGACCGGTGTCAACTTTGCCACGGTAGCCTTTGCGCACATCACAGACATCGAAACAAAGGTCGCCGTTGCACTATACTGTGCACTGATCGCTGGCATGGACGATCCTGCCAGGCTCAGTGCTAATGCGGTGATCTCTAGCGAACCCTTCCGCAAGCTGTGCAGCGGTTCCGCTCGTTACGATCCGGGAATACCGGGAGCGTTGTTCAAGTTGCTCGTCAAGACTCATGAACTATTCCCTCCTTTTGCTGCCAACACCATTTACATTTCAGTGTTGCAGTTCCTCAATGGCGCAATGCTGGAGAACGAATATGACAGTGGAGGCTTTGATCTTACCAAATCGGCGCTGCGGTTTGTCGAGTACCAGCGATATCTTACTGGGATTTCCGATGGATTTGCATGTTTTATTTGGGAAGGGGCGAAGTTTCCAGATGAGCGAGTTTACGCAAGCGCCATACCGTGAGTACATTTATTGGACAGATGTTGGGAGTACGCATGATACTAACCCTCAATACATAGTGATGCCGGTATCTTCATGAACTACGTGAAGTAAGATTTGCCGCTATCACATCCACTGCTGGGAGGTCTGACATTCTGACAGCGACGTATTTTCGTTCTATAAAGAAGAATTAGCGGGGGAGACGACGACATACATCCACAATCGCGCTCTCGTGAGTGGAAAGGCACTCCCCGAGACGCTCCACGACGTCATCGACGATGCCTTCGCTGCAGCGGAACGCGTTCGTAATGTTCTCAGCGGCGAAGCACGGGAGGTGTGGGACAGCTTTGAGAAGGGGTTCATTGTGTTCCATATCGGTGACCGACGATACCGCCTGCAAGAGGTGCTTGGGACGGAATATTTCCTCGACCGTGCAGAGTGGTAGACCGAGCATAATCCAATTTGTTTGTTCCGATGTGAGTCTTTCCTGAGAAAACTGACGGCCGTTTTTCACCGACCAGTTCGTTGGTGTGGGGATACAAGGGCTGTTTGAGGCCCGCGTGCACGGTCGGGCGAGGGAAGTGTTGTTTGAGAGATAATTAGCCCTTCAATGGAAGCAGCAATTTGGCGTGCGTGTTTCTCCTATGTTCTGAACACTGAAATTAAAATTTTTCAAGTGGCGCTCCGGGGTGGGTCTGTGAGGTCTTTCGAACTTTCGTGACGCAAAACCTGAGCACGTATGACAACTTGCGTTCTATCCGACCGTGACAGCAAGTCGGAGTTGCATGAATGCTTCAAGAATGGTACCAGTTGAAAATATGACGTTGCATTGCAAACGGACCGACGCCGCTGCCGAAGTTAGTTCACTGGCAGCTGTATGTGGCCCACCAATGTGGCCTGCGCCGTTCAACCAATACGCAGTGGCACCCTTTTTTGCGGATGCGTTATGACTCAGTAGACGCTGTAGAAGGTGGCCAGGTCGACGTGGCGGAATAGAACACACGCGTGCGCCGCGAGCATGGCAATTGTGGTCGAGGACGTGATTGGTCCTCGGTCAATGCGATCAATCGGAGGGCACTGCGCGCGGGATGACGTGGACGTTCGACAGATCCGCTGGGATGCGGTTGTTACCGCTCGGGGCTGGCGCAGGATTGGTTCCGTTAGCACGAAGCGATATGACCCTTGCTTCCCTGCTGCAACGCGCCAATCATGGAATCTATATTGTCTTGCAATGTAATTACTAATGACACGGATTCCTCCAAGACACTGGAAGCGTTAAATCATTGATGTATCACGGTGACATGGCAGGGACTCGGAGAGGCTTCAAGCGCTTTGGAAACCAGAGACATTACATGTTGCGGGATGCCGTGTCGCAATTGCGAGCTGTTCCGCGATGCGCGTCAATCTATTGCAATGAAATTTCCGGGTATTGACAAGGTCAGAACGGTACACGCAAACATGTGATAAATGTATGGAGGGTAAGAGAATCATACAACAATCCAATCCGGGGTGGTGGTGGTGGTACATGCTATCGCGACAAGGACGTACTGTACAGTGGTCGATAGAACAAGAAGAAAAAGGGTGGGACGAACGTATGATGTAAATGTCGCGAGTCGACTCGATTTCTGGCGAGGCTTGAACGTCTACGCCACGACGATTTCTTCGACCCACTCTTCCTCCTTCCTCGTGAACCTCGTCCTCTGGTTCGGCGTGACGCCAAGCTGCACCCAATCCACCTCCAGAGTCTCGATAAGCACGATGGCGCAATTTTTAAGTGCCTGCTCGACCTGCTGCTCCTCCTCCTCGCTTTGCGCTTCGCCATCTTTCGGTAACTTCTGTGGCCATTTCGATGCCTCATCATATGAGCCTATGGTAGAGCCAGGGACAGGACGACACCAGCTCGCCTTCAACTGCGCATTAACGCTGTTGAACGACTCCACCCTCTTCTTCTCCCAATCGTAGCCTTGCTCGTCCATCTTGTCGAGCGCGAGCGATGGCGGGGGTGGCGCGCCGGCCTTGAAGTCAGCCTTGGGGGAAGCCACAATCCGCACGGAGCCGTAGATGCGGAACTGGTCCTTCGAGCCAGCCATCCACCAGGCGACTTCAGCCTGAGGGTTGGCACGCAGCTGAGAGATCTTGGGGGAACGGACGTCGGTTGTTAGAATGAATACTGGCAGATTGGGATACCCCTCGGGCTGCACGATGTCACGGTGCACGCATGTGCGGACGTGAGGCCTGCCATTCGGGTCTGCGGTCGCTAGCTGATACACTGATTGAACGCATCAACCAAATTATGCATGCTCCAACGAACATATTGATATTACCGGTTTGCCCTTTGTTCTCGGGAACGCTAAGAGCCTTCTTGAGCTCAGACAACCATCGAGGAGCGGACGCCATTGTGGTGTATGTTGAAGAAATATGAACGTTTGAACAGCAAGATGTGAAGGCCTCGCGAGGTGGTTGGCATCGAGATATACGGCGGCGGGAGAGCGATCGAGATGAAATCGAGACGGGATCTAAAATCGCGCCATTGGGCCGGGGCTGAAGTCGCAGCGTCATCGGGCCTACGTATAGCACAGGTTGGAGACGATTGCAACGCAGAAGGTCTCGGCAGTCGATGCGGCACGAACAAGACCTAGAATTATCTTACTGTGTAATGCAGGTCAGCTTATTGGTTTGGCCATGTTTCTCACTCTCGCTGCATCACTGCGCCATTGATGTCATGTTCCACGTTTACATGCGCTTGAGTACTACTGCTTTCCGTGCCCATAAATATCATACACTGGCAGGGATCGGGCAAGCTCATGGGGTGCAAGAATTAGTCCCTGTGCGAAGTGATTGTCTTTGGCCACTTAAACTGCCGTTGTGGTCATTTAATCCCATTATCTTCATCACCATCCGAGATCCCTTTCTGAGGCAGAAGTGAGCTTGTTCATTCCGTATTCCGACTTTCTCTTCCTCCTTTCCAAGATAACTGTTGCCAATAATCAATTCCTTCGATCTGCCTCAAAAATGATGCACGTGACCGCGTTGGAGGAATAGATTAGCGCGCAGCCTCAGGCACGCCCGGAGCTTTGTCGCCACGTAAGGCTACACTTGACGAGCACATACTCTTGATGCCTTTTTTGTTGGAATATCAAGCCTAGCTATACTTAAGTATGGACTTATCAGTTAGTATTCCCTTTTATGTACTTATCGGGCATTAGCGCCCGTAAGACTTTTCACCCGCTTCGCTCGTTCTGCGGGCTTCAGTCCTTCTATCATCAAGGAGCTGAAGCCTGTGAGTACCGATACTGTCCTGCATGAATGCAGCTTACATACTAATGTACCGTAGTTGACTCTAGGTACATACTACTAATACAGTCCTTCTATCATCAAGGAGCTGAAGCCTTTGACTCTAGCATGTGTCCTCCCGTCCACTCCTTTTCCATCCGTTTACAGGTTATGAGCCCCGCCGGCCACTACGAGATGTCACTCAGCAACCACGAATCATCAGTCAGGATCCCCCGCCTCGCGGAAGATGGATCGAACTGGGTGCTCTATAAGGAGCAACTCAGGTCCACCGTAACGGCGAAGAAGCTGGTGCGATATCTCGATGGCCGCGACAAGGAGCCTACTGCACCCACGGCTCCAGGGGTGGATTCCGATGCAGACGAGGCGTACGCAGATGCGTACAACACTTGGGCCGCCGGACATGAGGCGATCAAAACGCTTCTATACCAGACGCTACCGGAAACGCTGAAACTCCAGATTATCCCCGAGAAGAAGGTGTCCGGAGCTTGGAAGGTGGTCATAGCTGAGTATGACAATTGCGGTGACTTCATCCAGGCTGAACTGCTCCGACGCATGCATGCTCTCCGCTGCACTGAAGAGAAGGACCCTCAACCGACCCTAGATAAGCTCCAGAAGCTTAAGGCCGAGTTCATGACAGCTGGCGGTGTTCTTGACGACAAGCAATACCACGTGCTCATCATCAGCTGCCTCCTGAAGTCTTATCACCCCGTCGTACGCACCATCCTCTCAGCTGCTCACCTGGCTTCCATCCAGGCTACTGGCACCACCACAACTCCCACTCCCACCATCATATCCGACGAACTCTTACGCCAGATCTACTCAGTCGCATGCGACGAGTTCGCCCTGGACGAGTCACAGAGCACTGCGGAAGACTCCGCACTCATGACGAGGTCAGGTGGCAAGGACGTGAGGAAGATGTGCAGCAATTGCAATAAGCCCGGCCATCTGAAAGCGGACTGCTGGGCGAAAGGTCGTGGAAAAGAGGGCCAAGGGCCACGGAGCAAGAACAGAGGGAGGAAGCATGACAAGGGCTCAGGGGGAGCCAGTGCGAATGCGGCGACAACAGGCAATGATGAGGCGTTCGCATTCGCCATTGCGACTGATTTTTCGAAGGTCGAGGGAGCGAAGCTCCCAAAGCTCACCCGGATCCTCGATTCAGGTGCAAGCTGACACTTCGATCCGGTACACTCGAATTTCACCACATTCTGGGAGATCGAATGCAAGCCAATCACGTCAGCCAACAGCCGTGTCTTTTATGCCACCGGTGAAGGCGACGTCTGCATCGCTACTATGCACAAGGGAAAGACAGTCAAGTTTACCCTATGCGATGTTCTCTATGTGTCGTCTATGCCTTTCGCCCTCATCTCCATCAGCCACACTACAAAGGCTGGCTACGCTGTCCGTTTCGAGCGCGACGGGTGCCATGTCGTCTCCCCTCAAGGTACCACCGTGTTTGTAGCCGCCGAGCACAACGGTCTGTACCCGCTACCCGGATCGCCAGTCCCATCAGCACCTGTGAAGGAGACAGCGTTAATGGTAATGCTATCACTCACCGAGTTCCATCGACGCATGGCCCATGCCTATGCCCCTGCCCTCAAGAAGATGGTTGAGGCTAATGTCGTCACTGGAGTACGACTCAAGGACACGACCACCGAGTTCTGCGAACCTTGCACGAAGGCGAAGCAGACCTGTGAGTCATTCCCAAAGGTGCGCTCGAGCCCGCAAGTGACCGTGTATGGTCAGCGCGTGCACACGGATGTCTGGGGGAAAGCACCGGTGAAGTCCCTCGGCGGCAAGGAGTACTATGTCTCCTTCACCGACGACTACTCAGATGAGGCAGTTGTGTGCCCTATTGCCCGCAAAAGTGATGTACTCACACAGTACAAGGCCTACAGCTCATGGGTGAAGGCCCACCGAGGTGTCAACTCCATCAAGGAACTGCAGAGCGATAATGGAGGGGAGTACATGAGCACGGAATTCCAGGCTTATCTGAAAAGCGAAGGTACGCACCATCGCCGAACTGTGCATGACTCCCCGCAGGAGAATGGCAAGGTTGAACGCCTTAACCAGATGCTCGCCGAGCACTCCTGCATGCTGCTCTTCGACGCGGACCTCCCCAAGTTCATCTGGGCTGAGTCCGTAATGCATACCGTGTGGCTTCACAACTGCACGATGACCCAGAACACCCCCGACTCGATGCCACACGAACGCGCTACAGGGCAGAAGCCTCATCTCGACCTGCTCCCTCGATTCGGTTGCACCGTGTGGGTACGCGTTGATGCTGCCTCGAAGCTTGATCCGAAGTCGCATCAAGGCCACTGGGTTGGGTTCGATGCACATAGCAAGGGTCACCGCGTGTACTGGACCAACAAGCGCAAGGTATCCGTCAAACGCGATGTGCGTTTCGTCGAGGAAAACGCACCCATCTCCGTCAACGTGCCCGAGGGGGAGCCGAACAAGGCCAAAAGCGGCCAGAACGCGCCTACGGGCACTTCACTCCAACCTCCATCGACCTCCACATCAGCCATGACCATCACACCATCCAACGCCATCCAACTGCCTGCAACCATCCCGAATGAGTCGACAAACGTGAACACTGAGCTGCTGCAGCCAGAGAGCGTGGTGACCAAGCCGGAGAGCACACCCGAGCCAGGAGCTGAACGTCCTAAACACGTACGTCAGCCATTTCAATGGATACGTGACTTACAGTCAGGTACCAGCACCACCGGTGGATGCGGCACACAGCGCGTTCCAAGGAGCGTTCTCGAGCACGCGAAGCTCATGCAGGATCAGCCAGAGGATGAGTCCGACGATGAGGGGGAGACCCTCTATGCTCTGGTGGCCATGGCTGGTGACACTCCATTGTACCATGAGGCGATGGCCGGGCCGGAACACGAGCAATGGCGAGAGGTGATGCAGGAGGAGCTGGCGAAGATAGTGTCGCGATTTGTGATCTGCGGCTCGCCTTGGTACCTATAAGGTTATATTGTTTCCTAGTTTAGTATTTACTCACCCCACTCGATCTTGAGCTCCCCAACGCTCACTTCCCTTCAGACACTTGACAGTTAGCATATATATTCACAGCGAGTACGTCGGATGCCCCAGAGGCTTTACCCTGGTGCAATCCGTGTACGTGATTTTACATATAGTTCTGCACCGTACAGATGTACTTATGCTTAGCACAGTGACGCGATAGTACACGTCACTTTAGGTATGAATAGAGAGGCTTTACCCTGGTGCAATCCGCTGATGCGATAGTACGCGTCACTTTAGCCCTCCGGTCTTTCCGTGTCGAGTAGATGCAGGCATACCAGCCACGTTGACCCCTCGCGGTCATCCGTTGCACCTCCGCGCTGTAGCGCGTTAGGTTATGAGCCCCGAGCTTATCACCTGCAGATACTCGAAGTTAGCGCATGAAAATTTGCTTTAGGTATAAGCAGACTGTTACCTTTGAACGCACGCATATTTGCACCAGTACTCGTCGCCTGCTTGGACAGCAGGGCCATGAAGTTTCAGATCTAGAAGATCTTTACCCGTACCATACGGAATCCCACCTCGCTCATTTATCTCGCATCGATCCCTCACTCTTCTTCGTCGAAGCAACCCTGGCTTCCGAACTTTCTCCTAGCCCTCCGGCTCCTCCGGCTCAACCACCAGCACCTTCCCCATCGCAGTCTGCTGTTCCCACCATGACACCATCTGTCGCGAAGGAGTTCTCCAAGGTCCCAAAGCTTGCCGCCGACGGATCGAACTATCGCATCTGGCTAGGCCACGTCCAGCGCGCTGCAGGCGCATGCGACGTCGATGATCTCTTGACGTGTTCCGCTGACTCTTCGAAGGCTGAAGAGGTCAAGCTGAATAAGCAGATGCTGAACGCGATTACCAGAAAATTCACCGACTCACTTTTCCGGAAATACCTCAGCGTCACTGAAGTATTCAAGGTCATCGAAGGACTGAAAACCGAGTTTGGAACGCCGACCGCTGCGATGGATGCCGTAACGGAGGCGAAACTATTCACTTTGAAGTGTACTGATGAGCGTAAGCTGCGTCAGCACCTCGACCAGCTGGCCGAGCTCAAGGAGAAGTTAGCGGAGTCCAACATCCTCATCGAGGATCGTACTTACATAAACGCGATCACCACCTCCATTCCCCGCTCCTTCGCACCGAGTGTCACCGCGATTATGACCACCGCCGAGATTTACAACTCGACGCTGTCGACAGGCACGACCAGGAAGACGGTCACGCCAGACGAGATCATACGCGCATTGCGAGCTGAGGCCGACTCGCACGCCGTGTTGAAGTCAGGCGAGCGAACTGCTACCGCCGGAGCTGCGGTTAGCACACCTCGAGGAGGGAAGAGCGGCCGAGGGGCACAGCGTGGCCAGCGTGGTCGCGGTCAGGGATCGAATCGAGGAGGCACCGCTAAAAGGTCGGTTGACGACATTACCTGCTATCAATGCGGTGGTAAGGAGCATCGCAAGGCACAGTGTTCATCGACGAAAACTTACCATGAACGCCTGAAAGCGAAGACTGAAGCCGCCGCGAGTGCGAGTGACAGTAAGGCTGCTACCGCGAAGCCAAAGGATGGTGCGATGAATAGCACTGCATCCTCTGCGATGACTGGACCAGCTATTCAGGGCGCTGTAATCTCGGAGGCCTGGAGTACCTCCGTGATAAGCCCTGTGACTGGCCATGAGGCAACCTTCATTGACTGCTCCAAGTTAGCGGAACCGGTCGAGATCCACGTAGCGAACACTCATGAGACGGTGGCGGCCGCAGCGACGGAAATGGGTTGCAGAGTCGACATTTTCAACTCAGGGGCTTCGCGGCATATGATGCCGCATTTGGACCGCCTAACAAACTACCGTACAATTGTGCCGCATCGGATTCGTGCTGCAAATTCGGAGATCTTCTATGCGAACGGTATGGGCGACCTCGATATCACTTTCGCGCATCGGGACGGGCCGCGCTGCTTGCATCTGCACGATGTCTTGTACGCGCTGGCTATGCATGCGATGCTTGTGTCCCTGGGGGTTCTGGAAGAGGACGGTTACAGCTATACAGGTTGTCAGGGGGAGCTACGAATCACCAATCCGAAAAACGTACTTGTCGGATCAGTTCCTCGTGCAGACGGACTCTACCGGATCTTCCACATGAGCGCATCGCTCACAGTTCCCGTCTCACTGTCATTGCATGAGATACATTGCCGACTAGGGCATGTGAACTACAGGTACCTCAAGGCGATGCTTCATGAGCATCGCATTACTGGCATCAAGCTTGATCCTCAACGTACCGAAGAGATCGAATGCCGAACGTGCCTAGTCGCAAAGGCACGCCGTGCTCCTATCACCGCTATTCGCCAGTCTCCACTCACCAAAATGTATGGCGAGCACGTCCATCTGGACATATGGGGGCCTGCATCAGTCATGACGGTAAACCATAGTCATTATGCGCTCACAATCATCGATGACGCTACACGTTGGCTCGAGATGCCGTTACTACGATTGAAATCTGAGGCCTTCGGCAAGTTCGTCGGATTCGAAGCACGTTTGCAAACGCAGGACGGTACTCGCATAAAGACAGTGCAGTCGGATTGCGGAGGCGAGTTCCTGTCTGACGATATGTCAGCGCACCTCGAGCGCACGGGAGCCATTCGAAAACTTACCGTCCACGATACTCCGGAGCACAACAGCATCGCAGAGCGGATGCATGGAACAATATTCAATGGCGTTCGTGCAGCCCTTGTCGGGTTCGGTCTGCCAAAATGGCTATGGGGCGAGGCATTAGCTTATGTAGTGCATGTCTACAACTGGACTGCGCGTCGTGCCCTAGGTGGCAAAACTCCATATGAGGTACGATTCGGCCACGCACTGGATGTATCAAAGTTGCGCCCGTGGGGGAACACCGTATTCGTGAAGATTGATAACGCATCAAAGCTGGATGTGCGCAGTGTTGAGGCTCACTGGCTCAGATTCGACGACTCGTCGAACGGACATCGTATCTATTGGCCAATGCGAAGGACGATCACGGTCGAGCATGATGTCATCTTCAGTAAGGAGGCTCCGCGTGTCGAGGGGGAGCATAATGACGTGGATATAGGACCTACCTTAGAATCGGAACCAACTCATACTGACGCTGCTCCACCTCCCTCGTCACCTATCATTCCCGCTCCTCTTGCAGACCGCGAGCTACCTGAGGAAATTCATGAACCAGAAGACCCTAATGTTGTGATGAGCAAGAGAATCTGCTTGTCGAGTGCAAAGATGCGCGACATCGCGTCGGGACGAGCTGAGGGCGCCTTGACTGAAGTCGCTATCAATCATGCATTCAGCGAGACCGTCGCGTACGCCGTAGGAGTAGTAACCTCCGAGGCAATGGGCTTCGATCCACGAAATGTCACCGAGGCGAAGCGTCACCCAGACTGGCCGTCGTGGCTAGAGGCCATGCAAGAAGAGATTCGTCGCCTAGAATCGAGACAGAGCTGGGTTTATGCGAACCCGCTGCCGCGTTCATCAGAAAAGAACGTCGTAGGGTCGACTTGGGCTTTTCGCACTAAGAGAGACGTGCGAGGCCACGTAACTGGTTACCGCACGTGCCTATGCGCCCAAGGTTTCTCGCAAGTCGAGGGGATCAACTATTACTGCGACGACACCTACGCTGCTGTTTGTAAGCTCACTTCCATTTGCACTATACTGTCAGTAGCGGCTCGAAACGGCTGGCATGCTCATCAAATCGACGTCAAGAGTGCGTACCTCTATGGAAGGCTACGCGACGACGAAGAAATATACATGCGACCACCGACTGGCATCACTCTTGAGGGCCTGGTACCTGGACAAGTGCTTCATCTGCAGGTATCGCTTTATGGATTGCGGCAATCTGGTCATCGCTGGTACTCAAAGCTGTGTGACATTCTTGAAAGCTTCAAGCTCGCGCGACTTGAACACGATCACGCCGTCTTCTATCGGCGTCATCCGAATGGCGAGATCTCCATCATTTTCCTGCACGTTGATGACATGACTATTGTCAGCTCGGTCCTGGCAAACCTCCTGCAATTGAAGAATATGATTAAGTCAAAATTGGAGATTACGGACAACGGTGAGCTCCATTGGCTCTTGGGGATTGAAATCAAGCACAATTGGGAAAAACATACCATTGCGCTATCGCAGCGCACATATATCGAGTCAATTGTCGCACGCTATGGTTTCGCTGATGCGAAGCCGCTCTCCCAATCCATGGATCCTCACATCCGTCTTTCCTCCGACCAATGCCCGGTCACCATGGAAGAATATGCTGCCATGCGCGACAAGCCGTATCTGAAAGCTCTCAGAGCGCTGCAGTATGTCTCCGTGTCTACGCGTCCTGATATTACCTTCGCAGTCAGTCAGCTTGCGCAGTTCGGTCAGAACCCGGGCATCACGCACTGGAACGCGCTCAAGCGTGTTTATCAATACCTCAAGGGGACAGCGGACCAGTGGCTGGTTCTTGGTGGATCTGAGGACAATGAGGTCATAGGCTATTCCGATGCAGATGGTATGAGCATGGAAGGACGCCATGCGATCTCAGGATACATCTTCATGCTGAACGGCGGCGCCGTCTCCTGGTCCTCAAAGCGGCAAGACCTTGTCACGCTTTCAACTACAGAGGCTGAGTATGTGGCTTTGACTCACGCTAGCAAGGAAGCCTTGTGGCTTCGCTCTTTCATCATAGAACTGTTTGGCGAACCCGAGCGTCCCATCCCTTTGTGCTCCGACAACCAGTTCGCCGTCGCGCTATCGAAGGACGACCGATTCCATGCGCGTACCAAGCATATCGATATCCGATTTCATTTCATTCGTTATTCCATTGCTGAAGGAAAGATTTCGCTTACTTACTGTCCTACCGAAGACATGACCGCCGACATCCTTACGAAGGCGCTCCCGTCGTTGAAGACCAAACACTTCGCTGTGTCCATGGGACTAGCGAAGGTTTGAGGGGGAGTGTCGTGATTTGTGATCTGCGGCTCGCCTTGATACCTATAAGGTTATATTGTTTCCTAGTTTAGTATTTACTCACCCCACTCGATCTTGAGCTCCCCAACGCTCACTTCCCTTCAGACACTTGACAGTTAGCATATATATTCGCAGCGAGTACGTCGGATGCCCCAGAGGCTTTACCCTGGTGCAATCCGCATACGTGGTTTTACATATAGTTCTGCACCGTACAGATGTACTTACGCTTAGCACAGTGACGTGATAGTACACGTCACTTTAGGTATGAATAGAGAGGCTTTACCCTGGTGCAATCCGCTGACGCGATAGTACACATCACTTTAGCCCTCCGGTCTTTCCGTGTCGAGTAGACGCAGGCGTACCAGCCGCGTTGACCCCTCGCGGTCATCCGTTGCACCTCTGCACTGTAGCGCGTTAGATAGAGGCAATGGGGACCTACGAGCTAGTTGAGAAGCTGGAGAACGCACACGTCGTCGAGTCGGTATAGTCGCTCTGCAGGAAACGCAACGAGAACAACGAGATCGCGAAGTACAAGGCGCGCCTGTGCGCGCAAGGGTTCTCGCAGATCCCGGGCATCGACTTCGACCAGACGGCATCACCAACAGCAAGTCTTGCATCGCTACGGCTCGCACTCGTGCTCGCCACTGCTAACGACTGGGAAATCCACCAGATAGACTTCAAAAACGCATATCTGAATGGCAAGCTTGACGAGACCATCTATATGAAACAGCCGCATGATTTCGAGGTTCCCGGACATGAAGACTATGTCTGGAGGCTCATCAAGGCACTGTATGGCCTCAAACAGGCTGGCCGACAGTGGTATATTCAGCTCTGTGAGCTGTTCACTGGCCTGGGTCTAGAGCGAAGCAAACACGACTTTGGTGTGTTCTTTGCCTTCGTCTCTAACATCATCATTATCATAGTGGTTCATGTCGACGACTGCACACTGATCACCAATACGATGGCCACCATGACCGATCTCAAGCGGGAGCTCACCGCACGGTTCGAAATTGTCGACCTGGGCGAGGTGCACTGGCTGCTAGGATTCGAAATTCGCCACGACCGCACTGCCCGCACCATCTCGCTCTCACAAGCTGCGTACATCAACACAATACTCGATTGCTTTGGCATGACCAACGCTTATGTACTCACGTGTTGACTTTCTCGGCCAGCCCGCTGCGCGGCCAGGAGTTCGGGAGTCGCCTGCTCTCTAGAAGATGGCTCCATGGGGCCAAACTGATGGCCCGTCCCATTGTAGCCACGCCCTATTATATACATGCATGCTACTACTCTCCTACGCCGGTGGCGCAGGTCACACCGGGGCCTCTCGCATCTGCGCTCCATGCCCAGATTCCAACATGCCCCCTCGACCTAGCCACTGCTGCGTCAATCCCATTGTGGGCCACACGCCTGTACTGCACTCCCTGTCCCCAGGAATGCCGGTCTCCGTTCCATGTGCTTCCCTGCCCGCCTCGGTCCATATGCCAGTCTCGGCACCCCCTGATCTTGGGTCCCGGTCTCCGTACCATACACATCCCGTATGTGCCCATTTTCAGTGACTTCCTATAGTGCCCCCACGCGCTCGTCCCTCGCTCGGTCTGCACGTCAGTCCCGATGCCCCTTGGATTCGGGTCTCGGTCTCCGTTCCGTGCACGCTCCGTGCAAGTGCCTCGCTCAGCTTTTCTTCGGTGCTCCACATGCTGTGGCTGTGCCGCTTCATCGGACTGCCAGCCTGTCTCGCTCGGCATCTGCTCGGCCTGCCCTTTGACGCCCTGCTCTGCCCTCACCTCGCTGGTAGGCCCACCTCACGCAGTGCCCGCCCCCTGTGCCTGGTGTCTTGTATCACGGCAGTGGTGCCCCGCAGTCAACCCTCTGGCCCTCACCCTCCTGCCCTCGACCTCCTGATCCCACCTCTGCCCAGTCGCACCTGTCCCTCAGCTGCCCTGCAGCCTTCACACCTCGGCGACCTGCCCCAGCTCCCAGCCCTTGACCTGCCAACTGGATCACTCACCAGTCAGCATCATGGTCCCCAGCAGGAACCTCGTAGTGGTGATTCTCGTCGATTGCGGTGAGTGCCTCTTGGTCAATAGTGATCGGTTTGTGTTGAGTTTTCCAGCCAGCCCGCTGCACGGCCAGGAGTTCGGGAGTCGCTCGCTCTCTAGAAGATGGCTCCACGGGGCCAAACCGATGGCCCGTCCCATTGTAGCCACACTCTATTATATACACGTGCACTACTACTCTCCCACGCCGGTGGCGCAGGTCGCACCGGGGCCTCTCGCATCTGCGCTCCATGCCCAGATTCCAACATCATGGTCCCGATGGACCCCCACATTAACCTCTTCAGTATCGAGCTCTCAGACGAAGATTGCGCGCACATGGCTCGCAAGTCGTATGCAAGGCTCGACGAAAGCCTTATGTACGCCGCTATCGGCACACGTCCCGACATCGCATTCGCCACTTCGACACTGGCGCACTTCATGGCTGACCCAGCGCCCGCGCATTGGGAAGCCGCAAAACGCGTGCTGCGCTATCTTAAAGGCACACGCGACCTGGCCTTGATATTCGGTGCGACAACTGACGGTCTTATAGGTTACACTGACGCCGACTGGGCCTCGCAAGCCCACCGTCACTCGATCTCGGCATACAGCTTCCTCTACTCTGGGGGAGCTGTCAGCTGGTCTTCGTGCAAGCAGCCCCTTATCGCGCTGTCTTCCACGGAGGCCGAATACATTGCCGCATCTGACGCGTCGCGCGAGCCTGTTGTGGCTACGCGCGCTTCTCGCGGAACTCACCTCGCCTCTGGCAGAACTGACACCGTTACACGCCGACAATCAGAGCGCAATTGCGATCGCGCAGAGTGGACTCCTTCATGCGCGAACGAAGCATATCGACATTCGCTACCATTTCATTCGTGAGGTTATCGATATGGAACATGCCGTCATCTTGTATTGCCCGACCAACGACATGGTTGCCGACCTTCTTACCAAGGCATTGACCCGCCAGAAGGTGGAGAAGTTCACCGGAATGCTTGGACTTCGCCTGGCTTGAGGGGCAGTGTTGGAATATCAAGCCTAGCTATACTTAAGTATGGACTTATCAGTTAGTATTCCCTTTTATGTATTTATTGGGCATTAGTGCCCGTAAGACTTTTCACCCGCTTCGCTCGTTCTGCGGGCTTCAGTCCTTCTATCATCAAGGAGCTGAAGCCTGTGAGTACCGATACTGTCCTGCATGAATGCAGCTTACATACTAATGTACTGTAGTTGACTCTAGGTACATACTACTAATACAGTCCTTCTATCATCAAGGAGCTGAAGCCTTTGACTCTAGCGTGTGTCCTCCCGTCCACTCCTTTTCCATCCGTTTACATTTTTTCCTCTGGGATTCCTGCCGCAAAATGACAGCAACGGGCATCACGCACACGGGTCAACTCGCGAGCTAAGAAACGCTCATGAAAAGCTTCCTGCACCGATCGTACCAGGTGATGAAGAATCGTGCCACTTCGGTCTTGGCATAGACGCGCTACATGCGCGATTTTTATAAGCAGGAAATAAACACCAGGAGTGCGGGAGGTTCAGTCGACTGATTTTGCTTTCAAGCTCAGGCTGTCGTGCTCCGATTCCATTATAAGATTGAAAACATCAAGGAAGAGTTGGCTGACAAAGTCACGGAAGGAGCCAATCGATAACCTGCTCAAGACCGCACGCTTGGTATCTAGGCTGTGGATATGCTACTTCTTCCCCGTGTCTTGTCCCGTATCAGCAGGTCTGTCAAGTGCGGGATTGATGCCTCAACGTCTCAGAACAGGCAACAATGCAGTGATGTACCGGTGCGCTATTGAGTGGGCAATATCACCTTCATTGTGAACTTCCACTTCACTTACGTTGACATTCTCCGTCTGTCTGGCACAGCGGCTTAGAAGAAGTGCCGTTATCGATGCAGTTAGGATCTCCTTAGGGATAACGGACCATCCACTTTCCGATATATCCTATCAAATCGGAAAAGTGCACTTGTTTCAACCCCGTATCGGGCGTTCTCTTCTGAATGTGTCTCTTATCGCCGCTCGTTTACCGTCTACGCGTCTGCCCTTCTCTTGCAATTGACGTGCATGACGTAAAAACGAAACTTGACGAGTCTTTTGTTTGCATACGCCAGTGCAACATTCACATGAGTGGTTCGTGACAGCTTTCTCACACGAAATTAGATGCGACATGACAGGTGGCCGTTCGTGTGGAGTGTTCCGGCCTTCGTTCTGAATGTATTTCAGTAATCTTCTCTTCCTCCCAGGTTCTCCGTTCATCGCCTTGGCTGTGGCAGACCCTTATTGAAAGATTTACCTACGAGCGTCCGGGACCGAATTGAATCCAGCGCATTTCCGATGCGTTCGCGCTTCATGGGTGCCAATCACCTTCTCGCTGGGAGAGTGGATGAATGCTTGTTGCGGATGTCGGTTTTTTACGACATGCGGCCCTACTTCGATTTGACATGGCGCCCCGGAGTCTCGCGCCTTCTATTACTCTTTGTATCCAAAATCCAAGAGTGTCACTTGCGGTGTTTTCAGTCTTGGAAAAAGTGATACTTACGATGACCTATATATTAGGCAGAAGTGCAATAATTGGGCCGTCCAGCATCGTAGGTCGTCTGCAAGAGCATCTGTGAGTTCATGTCCATTATGTGAAGGTTTAAACTTACTCAACATGGTGCCGTCCGCAGAACGTCACTGGTATCTAGATATGGTCCAGAACATCGGCAAAGCCCAGTCAGACGAGCTGGTAGGTTGCCGTTCGTGATCTATAACCGTCCACCTTCTGAAACAATCTCTAGCCGGCTCTTCTCGAGGTATCGAGAGCAGCAATAAGCTACCTACTGGACGGTCTTCATGTCAGCCCCACGCCCATGCACCGCGATTTCGAGCTCGAGTCTCGGGTCAGAGAACTGGCGCAAAGTTGGCCCTTCGGTGAACGTATCCGCCCTCACATTGTCACAGCCCTCACAATCACCGAAACGGCGTATCATCACGTGTCGGATATGAACGCTAAAGTCGCTATCACCGTTTTCACCGCTCTCCTTACCTGCATGGACGATCCTGGCAAGCACAATTCCGATGCCGTAGATTCCATCGATCATTATCGGAGGCTTTGCAACGGGTCCGCTATGCACGACCCCGGAATGCTTGGAGAACTCAACAGATGTTTGAAGGGGATGTGGGATCTCTACCCGCCCCTCGGAGCGAACGCAATCTTTATCGCCACTCTCAAGTTCATGAATGGCACAATGTTGGAGAACTCGGACGAATCGGCCTTCAGTAACAGCAGCGGAAGCCGTGCATTCGTGGAATATCAGCGAAACCTCACTGGCATCTCTGAAGCATATGCATTCTTCATTTGGGACAAGAAATCGTTCCCCGACTCGCGCGTATACGAGCGAGCGATCCCGTAAGTTATATCGCTCATCAGCGTTATCTAAATCAGTCTCTCAAATTATGCATGTAGAGACGCTGCATTGGCTGTAAATTACGTCAAGTATGCTGCTGTTCATTCTCATGCCATTGAAATCTATCTGACATATAATCACGCCAGTGACCTTCTCTCGTTCTACAAGGAGGAAGCTGCAGGTGAAATGGTGAACTACATTCACAATCGCGCTATCGTCATGCACAGATCAGCCGCTCAGACTCTGTGCGAAGTCGCCGACGAGATTATCGCCGCGTCTGCCCGTGTTCGCAGCAATCTCTTGAGCGAGGATGCGATAGATGCATGGGATAGCTTCGAGAAGGGCTACATCATGTTTCATATCGGCGACCCGCGATATCGTTTGCAGGAGATCCTTGGAATGGAATACATGATAGATGCATACTAGAGATTGTTGTTAGACTGATAGTACTTTGCTGTAGACGAGTCCCATTCTACTTGGCGTCCTTCTTCTGTAAAATACTCGTGATTATTAATTTACATGCGTCCATGCAAACTTGTATTAAGATCCCTTCTCAGCGTCAATGGACTTCGGGTCTTGCTGATCAGTATTCAAAGATCTTCATCAAGTAGATAACGGGCCGAAAGAGAAAGTCTTTCATGATTGTTGTCGATGGCCGCAAAGCAAAACGTGTCCTGTGTCATGGAAGCGGTGAGTTCCCTAAGGGACGATGTGCGTGAAAGACCTTCGAGCGGTAGTTCGCTTCGTAAGCGGTCTACAAACATATAAATGGGATTGCGTCTAAGCTCAATACATTGGCAGTGGACATCCGTATTCAAACTATGCATATTTGTCATAAGATCTGTTTATTTCCAATAAACCATTACGAGACGCTGCCCTGGACCTGAACCACTATCCACTATCCACCATTACGCGAACGCAGAGGCGTCCATGAGGTATTCCCCTCCGAGCACATCCTTGAGGCGATACCGGGGATTAATCATGTGAACGCCGATGTAGCCTGCCGCGAAACTCTCCCACGCGTCCCGCACTTCTCCTTCACCCAGGATGTCTCGGATGCGCTCGACAGCCGCGACGGTGTCGCTGATGACAGCTTGGAGTGTCTCCGGGACGGACTTTCCGGTGACGGATGCGCGCTCGTGGATGTAGGTGTCTGTCTCTCCGGCGAGTTCTTCCTTGTAGAAGGAGAGTATATCGCTGTGCACCGAAACGATTAGCATACAGTCACGTTATAAAATCGCGTTGGATATGAAGCTCACTTTACGTAGCTAACGTAGAGCATCACATCCCTGGTGAGGAGAAAATCAGTATTTCAAAGAGTTTTTTCGCTGGCGCATCAGAGACTTACGGGATGGCTTGCATGAACACCTTCGCGTCGGGGAACCGGGACTTTTCCCAGATGAAGCAAGCGTATGCCTCCGTCGTGGCGCTCATGCTCCGTTTGTACTCCACAAACTGGAGAGCATCACGCGACAACGGCACGCCGCTCGCGTCGTTCTCCAAAAGCGACGCATTGATGTATCGCAGCGCGGAAGCGTATATCGTGTTGGCGGAGAAGCCAGAGTAATGCTCCCACATGCGGCCTAGGATCTTGGTGAATTCACCGAGCATGCCTGCGTTTTGCTGGATGTCGCCTGTGCACATTTGGAGGAGGAATGTGCGGGCGTCGAGTGCGTTGAATACGGCTGGGTCGTCGATGGCGATGATGAGCGTCGTGAAGAGGGTGATTTGGACTCTGGTGTCGAGGCTTGGGATGTGGTTGTATGCTGTTACGGTGAGGATGATGGCGGTGATGAGATGAGGGCGAAGGAGGTCTGCGTTGCCCCATGGTTGTACGGCTTCCTTGACTCGAGCTTCTAATTCGGCGTCTCTCTTGTAGTTCGGAAATGTGAGGTTGATCTTCTTGAGGAAATTACGTATCACAGTTTGAGACGTCGTAGCAGCGTTCTAACGCAGGAGCATTCAAAATATCAGTATTGTACAACGTAGATAAAACACGTTAGTGACATACCGGTACGTTTGTCTGAGAGATAGCCATGGCGTAGCGGTTTCAACGACAGTTTCTAAGAAAAGGAGCTCGGATGACGAAAGTCTGCGCTGTAAGTCTACTGCTTGGTCGACCTGGGGTGTGAGGAGATGCAGGTCAGCAGAGGGAACGACCGTCCTGTACTTATAGTGTAGCATTACTGTGGCGTGCGCGACTCGCAATCCCGTAGGTTCACTGCCTTGATTGCACCGTAGATTGGAGGTTGCCGAATTCATGAGCAATAACCGTACGAAAAAGGTTACGACGGCCGGCTGGACCTCCGTTCCGACCACTTACGACGCAGGGCTCTCATCCCTAATTGGAGCACTGGTTCGAGTTCAAGTAGACCGTTTGATCGTCGTATCACGGTGACGCGGCTGATACTCGGTACCTACCCAGAACACCTTCGTGAACATTCTCTCCGTGCGCCTTTCCCGAACGTGACGTGTGTGGCTTTGTAGACGTGACATCGATTACTGAACTGGCGCTGGAAATGTCTGCTTTGCGTAGGCCATGCCCATTATGTTCCCGAAATTGCGAGCAAATCCTCAAGCGATGCACGGAGGAGTTGGAGGGCCGTTTTGACAGAGCTCGAAAAGGAAATGTTGACAACCGCAACGTTTCAGCGCGCCTGATCACCGATTGTAACTCGGAGAAGCCAGCGATGCATTGACTCCTGGAGCAGGGGCATCTGAGAGTGCAGTCCTGCTTTGATCGGATCGTCTAGAGGGACAGCTTCGATCGCAGAGGCTATGTCTGCCAAAGCGTTCGAACGGGGGATCTACTGATATATCATGCCAGTGATGAGCAGAGAACATCATTGCCAAGCTGTCTCAAGTGCATGAGTTTGGTAAGACAACAGGAGAATTTCGAGCGCTTCAAGCACAATTGTCACTGCTGTACACTGACGACATATCGCGTCACGCCTGCTATTGACTTGGGAATCCAGTGTGGGGAAAGAAGAACATGTCCATAGACTCACCCAATTGGTGGGAGATAGTCGGATGACACTTCCGAACTCGAGGTACAGGATGAGCGGCAAGGTGAACGCTAAAGCGCCAAGTGTCACTCTGTCATGACATTCTGCAAGAGAGGAGCAGCTACATTGCCATGTTACCGCGAGCAGGGCGTTTGGTCGGTGGACAATACTAATATAGCTGCTCGCGGATCATACAAATTTGAAAATCCTTGCGATGCACTTGCCAATCCGCACTTTGGTGGGTATGCAAGAGGTTTGGTTGTGACCAGATCAGCACGTAAAAGGACAGCCTCGGTTGTGTTGACAGTCGGCGCGTTAGGTCAGATGACCGAACAACGGTCCTGAAATGATGTTGCTTCCGAGGAAAGACGTGCCTTGGCCGTATCGCGCTTCGCTATCATAGCGCCGGTTATGCACCGAGATTGGCCAAAGATGTAGCCGGCTTTTCATTGGCCATCAAAACGTGTCTTGGGCCACCACGCTGTGCGCCTTCTCCGTTCATAATCAAACTCAAACTTGGGTGAGTTGGCGACAAGCGCCGGGTCCAAATAACAGTTGCGGCAGAAGCATGGTGCAGGGGAGAAACAGCAGCAATCGGGTTTAATCACAAAAGGGCTGTATACACGAGCAATGCATTGAATGACGGAGAGCATAATTACAAGTGTGGAGTAAAGTGTTTACCGTCGTACGTGGACACGTAGGTATGATAAGGAGCCTGTTAACGTTACGTGTGAATGGTACTGGAATGTCAGCAGCCCTCGCAGCAACCATCGTTGATGTTATACCTCCACATTGCACCGTGGACAAGGTCGATGGCCATCCAGCTAAGCCCCATGGCCCACTGCCCCATCCACCAACGTCTATGTGCGCCAAACGCGGCTCACTTCATTGATGAAGCGCAACTCGCTGGTCTACTTTCAGACGCAGATGTCCCTGCAGCTCCAAGCATCATTGCAGAGCGATGCAAGCAGCTCCATTGGAGCACGTCAGCGGAGCGGCGATTCGTACAAGCGCACGAAGAGGCTCTCTGTGCTGACGCTCACTCCCCTCCCCCTACATTTGCCACCGCGCGACTGTGTTTTGACATCTTCTAGCACGGTCCTCACACCGTGTTGCGCAATGGAAACGAATGCCTCGGAAGGGCGATCGACTAGCGGTTCGGTGGTCGAAGCCTTTCGTCCCGCCGCGGCTTGCCGATTAGTATCGCGGAAACTCGTCGCCATCATCAATGATGCTCACGGCACGCTCTGTCCCCGCGAAGCCGCGCTCGGGCGACATGCGGACGGCAGCGTCGCTTTTGGCATACAACACCCCAGGGGCCTGGCAGACGGAGGGCACGCCTGCACTGAATGGCTGTAGGGCGCGGAGAAGCAGCCTCAGAGAGTAATCAGCACGACGCCAACGGGGATTAATGCGCGAATACGTATGAGGGCGGCCCACCCACATTAAGGTCGAACCAGTGGAGTGGAGACGATGAGCACCAGGTTGGCCGACGTTCCGCCATCCTATGTTGCCCGCTTGATGCAGCAGTAGTATGGCATTAGATCGATGTAAGGCGTGAATGGTAGCAGTATAAACGTAGCGGCACAAGTCGAACTTTCAGCCCATCGGTCGTCTGAACATATACGGGCCGGGATCAGCGGCGCTGTATCAATCCGATGGTGCACGATATAACCTTGGCACCAGAGGCCGTCCGAATGCTGTGTACAGCAAGATGGGCGGGTGAGTTAGGGCGAAAGCGATGCAGGCACAAACAACACGACGTGACGAAACAGAAGGGTCAAGTGAGGGCAAAAGTGGCGCTGGAGCTGACATCAGCGTTAGGGCAAGTGACGACGAAAACAGGCAGCATGTTGAAGAAGTACATGACAGTAACGGGCTGCAAGACGACGGTGAAAAGCGACGTTGGCGCAGGGAAGATCACACAGAGGGTAGGGTCGAGCACGTTGGAGCGAAAGCGGAGCACGAGCTAATGTCAGCGGGGCGAGTCCGAGCGAAAGCGGCGCATCAATGACTCGGATCGAGAGAAGCGCTAACCCGAAAAGGGTGATCGGACAACCTCCTATTTCTTACGTAAGCGTCAAAGCCTGCATGCATGGTAATAGCCAAATACCATTCTGTTATTTGGAACTCTAAATGTAGCCCCTCATATCATGTTTCAGCCCCGACGACAACATTATTTTTATCTCCGACGATGCGCGGTGTCATGCCCGGCTTCATGGAGTATCCAAACTCTGCAGATTGGCTTCGCGGCATCCTTGTTAATCCCCATTACACCGAGCGGGGACCTACTTGACTCTGACTGACTGTCAATGCGGCAGCTACTACTGCAAAGAAAGTTCCATTCAAATCTAGGAGAAGTTTTGAGTCACTAAGGGCGGTTTGGCAAAAATCGACGCGCAGGAAAGGTGCAATTTCAACACCTTTACCTGCACCAAGGGTTGCTGTGTGCGCCACGTCCCTGGCCAGGCAAGCAGCTCGATCATGCGTTGCCGCACAAGCGCCAGCCAACTGATTTCTCTGCTGCTCGACGTTGAATTCACCACGCAGCACACAGGTGACACAGAATACAGAGATAGTCTAAAGTCCTCTTTTCCAAGTACATTTGGGCTAGTGTACAACTTATTTGCCTACTTCTTACTCCTTCGACACCTTGATGACAACCTTGCCAATGTGCTGCTGGCTCTCCAGATACTCATACGCAGCACGCGCTTCCTCGAACTCAAAGATCGAGTTGATAACAGGCTTGATTTGACGCGCGGTGATGAGGCGGTTCATGTCCTCGAACCTGCCAGCCATCGTTAGTGCAATGGGTAATGACACGCATGCAAGGAATGCTTACTGGGTACGTGACCCTATAAGGATACCTCGGAGCGTCACAGCCTTGCCGAGGAGCAATGCGGGTAGGTTGCCTAGATCGCCAGTCTGGTGCAACTAGGTTAGCTTGCACTTGCGTTCAGCAAGCAGAATCTACTCACTCCGACGCCGGCGACAAAGCCAATGACATGAATAAAGCCGCCATAACGAACGGACTGAATGGACTTGTGCAGGGTGCCCACGCCGCCGACTTCGATGACGTGATCGACGCCCCTGCCGTGTGTCTAATGCACCGTCAGCAGAGTACAACACGCAAGCGGACAACGACGAACCACTCGGAGGACTTCCTTCTCCCAATTCGGCGTTTTCTTGTAGTTGATGCAATGTGCGGCACCGAGCTTCGCGGCCACTTCGAGCTTGCTGTCTGATGACGACGTCACGATGACGTCGGCACCGGAAGCTGCGGCGAACTGCAGCCCGAAGGTCGAGACACCTCCCGTACCAAGCACAAGGACAGTGTCTCCGCCCTTGAGAGGGACTGGTCCCATGAGCGCGTTGTAGGCTGTCAGTGCGGCGCATCTGAAAGTACGATTCATCAGAGCATGATAGGGGTACACAGATGCAGGCGACGCACGGCAATGTGGAGGCCTCAACATAGGAGAGATGGGGAGGGATCGTCACCAAGGCCTGCCGTTCAGTGTCATCAACTCAAGCGCAGGATTACTCGATGGAGAAGGCGTACGTGTGCTGGTAGAATCTTGTACTCGGTGAGCACGCCGTCAATGGGAGCGCCGAGGCCAGATAGCTTAATCTCCTCGGTAGGGTCTCCGAAGATGTGTTCCGTGGAGAAGTTGGAGCACACACGGTCGCCGACACTCCACTTCGTAACCTGATCGCCGACAGCAATGATCTCGCCTGCCATATCGGAGCAAGGGACAGGATCCTCCTTTTGGCCTAGAGGATATTGGCCCTTTGCGACTACAAGGTCACGGTACTATTCGTCGGGCGTGAGATAATGCGGCTTGCGGAAGAGGGGGGACGAACCTGGAGGGACACTGCGTGCACCTTCACGAGCACCTCTTTCGACTTGAGCGCACGGACGGGGGCGCGACGCAATGTGAGGTTGTGGAATCCATCGACCTGGAACAGTAGTAGTAAGGCACTTGGCTCACGAGTGGATTGCTAATGAGATGCGTACCTTGGGCAAATGGTATTCACGGGTTACCGTGGGGATGGGCGCTGCAGTGTGGGGTGGTACCGTCAGAGACATGGTTGGTGTAAGTGCGTGTTAGGAGGGGGCTCTTATATGGCGGAGAGGGGAAGGCCTAGGGGCCTAGGTGCGGGAGAGAGCTTAAGAGCGAGACCGTGGAGGGGCTTCACATGAACCGGATTATGACGACATGCACGACGATGAGCAGCCCGGTCGAATCGTCGAGAGGCCTCCGAAAGCCTGCCATTGGCCAAGCCACTCCGTGCGATGCTTTCTCCGCGATGTTCACTGCGGCCGCCGGCCAGCTTAGTTGTCTAACCAATCGTCGGGTGCGTCGTGCTCGTCGAGACTGCGGGACACCGTCAGCGAAGAGCTCGGGAGGACAGCGGATAGTCCAGTTCTGGAGAGTTAGGTGGAGGGCATTTGGGTTCTAGCTGGAGCGGAAAAGAAAGAGGTCGGCCGCGGTGGGAGCGTCGAGCGTCTACATCACGCGCTCCGTCGTGGGCGAACGCGACTGTCTCCACGACGTCTGAGAGTGTGCCCACGACGTCTTTGACAGCGACCACACTGCCCTCCCCGCTGTCGTGCACGCCGCACCCATGTATGCCCAGCCACAGGCTCGTCCGTCTTCCAGCTATCAGCCGGATTTCGCTCCTCAGCGCCCGTACGCAGACTTGGACGCGCGCGACAGTCGGCCGCTTTCTCAGGTATCCTACCAGGGCCCTCCTCCTCGTTCCTCCTCTCGTCCTCCACGCTCCTCTTCTCGCCCTCCAAGATCTTCCTCGAGACCTGCGACCCAGATTGAACAGCAGTACGATGACTATGCCTATGACCAGGAGTCGCCTTCTCCGCCAGATCCCGACGGGGACGACTTTTACACTTCCTCCCAGGCCAACGTTCATGACCAGTACACACTACCAGCCCAGTCCATCGCCACGCAATCAGTCCGAGCTCCCTCTCCCCCCGCTGCTCTTCTGGACCACTCGCATCTCCGTCCCGGCAAAGAGGCAGCCCTTCTGTCCCACGCACGCACACTCGAGCTCTACCGTGCCAATGCAAAGAAGACGCAAGACCCCGACACTCAATTCGAGTTTGCCGTATTCATGATCGACGCATCCAAGACCATGACCATGCCCGTCCCCACCCCCGGCAACGTCATGGAAGTCGAAAAGGCAGAGCAGAAGCGAGAAGACCTCATTCGCGAGGGTATCGCCCTGCTGAAGAAGCTCGCAGATCGCGGACACATGCCCTCACAGTACTTCCTCGCCGACTGCTACGCCAACGGCATCGGCACGCACAAGAACCGCCAGGACTTTGATCGCGCCTTCCCCCTGTTCGTACTCGCCGCGAAGCACGGACACCCCGACGCTGCCTACCGCGCAGGCACATGTTGCGAGAACGGCTGGGGCTGCAGACGCGAGTCGGCCAAGGCCGTCATGTTCTACCGCAAGGCGGCCGCCGCAGGCCATCCCGGTGCGCTCTATCGCTTAGGCATCGCCCAGCTCAATGGCGAGCTCGGCCTTTCCAAAAGCCCTAGAGAGGGAGTCTCGTACTTGAAACGGTCAGCCGAGCATGCGACTGCCGAGTTCCCGCATGCTCTGCATGAACTGGCGCTGCTCCACGAGAGGGGCATCGACAATGTCCTGTTTGTCGACAATGAATATGCGGCGGAGCTCCTCGCGCAGGCTGCTGAGCTGGGCTATGCCCCGAGCGCGTATCGTCTGGGAGAGTGCTACGAGTATGGGAAGATGGGTTGTCCGCAGGACCCAGCGCTGTCAATACACTATTACGTGCGTGCTGGAATCCTGCTCTCGGTGCGACCTAACATCCCTTACTTCCATCTCGCACCAGAATATCGCAGCGCAGCAGAATCACCGCGACGCGTGCTTCGCGCTCACTGCGTGGTACCTCGTCGGCTCGCCCGGTGTCCTGCCCCAATCTGACACGGAAGCCTTTCTGTGGGCAAAGAGGGCGGCCGAGGCGGGGCTGCCAAAGGCGATGTATGCCGTTGGCTACTTTCTTG
Source organism: Laetiporus sulphureus 93-53 (assembly GCF_001632365.1). Classification (NCBI taxonomy): domain Eukaryota; kingdom Fungi; phylum Basidiomycota; class Agaricomycetes; order Polyporales; family Laetiporaceae; genus Laetiporus; species Laetiporus sulphureus. Next base: position 42,848 of record NW_024468605.1, read on the forward strand.
AAGTTGGGATAGGGACGGAGCCGGACGTGAACGAGTGCGTGCATATTTCGCTTCAGGCGTTACTGTCCGTAGTACCTGGCTGACGTCTTCATTCCTATCGGTATTAGAGCGAAGACATGGTACAAGCGCGCCGCGGAGAAGGGAGACAAGCGTGCGGCCCAGCGACTCAAGGGCACTGGTCCTATGGCTGAGCCTGGCGGGCCAGGCTCCGTGCTGCATCGCAGTATGAGCGGCAGCGACGAGGCGTCCCTCGCCCTCTCCGGTAAGAGCGGGAAGGACAAGGACTGTAGCATAATGTGAGGCGTGGGAGAGGGACCGGTTCGCGGGTGAGACATCTATGCATATGGATACGTGGGACACCGGTCATGGACGCATGTGGACTGCTATTGTACGTACGCCCCTCCCCGCCTTTTATTTTCCCTGCTCGCGGATTTGACTTTGTATATGCCACCCTCCCTTGAATAATCTGCAGGGTGAACGGGGATCACGATACGATGTGCGCCACGGATGTTTTTTCGTCTAGACATATACCATTACATTAATCCAAGCTACTTCACCAATGCGATCTGCAGTCTGCTACGATTGAGTCCGCACCGCGTCGCGATCAACGGTCGGTACCTTTCCTCCTTCAGTAACATTCCCAACTATGTCCTCCCACAGCGATCAGCCTGTTGAACAGCTCGTCCCTCCCCTTGATCGCCGTCAAGACCCGCTTCTCACCCGCCTCGTCCTCAATCTCAAGCCCGTCAACAACCTCCCGCTGCAACGCCCACCCAATGACCATCTTCCCCTTCCACCCATACCCGCCCACCTTCCTCAGCCCGCCCACCTCCTTCAGCGCGATCGTGAACACCCCCGGAGGCACCTCGGGCTCCGGCCCCGGCCCCGCTTTCACAGCAGCAGCAACGGTCTTCGCGATGCTCGCCAGGTTCCGCTTCAAGTCCTTCTCCCACACGAACGAAAGAAAGGGAGACGCGGCGCTCGTGACGAGCACGACGTAGCCGCGCTTCCCGTGCATACGCGCCGCGTAGGTCGTCGGCCCGTCGCCCACGCCGACTCGACTGCCCGTTGGGCCATCGCTCGTGATGACCTTGTCCTCGTCTTCAGGCACGGCGCCCAGTCGGCGCTTGGCTGCTTCGGACCCCATCTTCGCCTTTATGTGGTCGATGCCCAGCGCACCGCTGACTGTCGCTTTTCCGGTGCCTTTGAGCAGCTTGGTGAGCTTGTTCCCGGATCTGGGCTTCCCTGCGTTTCCGTCGGTGTCGGCTTCGCTGTCCTGCTGTGCGTTCTCGTCCGCGTGGGCGCTTTCGACTTCGTAATTCGACGCGTCGAACTCGTAGTCGCGTTCCTTCACCGCGGCCTCTGGGTCGCTATGTTCTTCTCCCTCTGTCACCTTGTTCGTCGAAGGCGGAGGAGGCAGCGGAGTCTTGTGTGCTTCGGCGATCCTCAGAAGCGTAACGGTCAGTTGCGCATTTGTAGGTACACCCTTTAGAAGTGTCCTACGTCGAAAGAATATTCGTCTCACAGTTACTCACAAGCAGTTTCACGCACGCACCTCCTGAGCTCCAAGGCCTCTCTCCAGTTGGGGTAACGCGTTGTTATCCAGTGCACCGAACGCGTCATGATCGGCTGTCCGAAAATGGCAAACCCGATGCCGAAAGTAGTCGCCTTTACGAAGAGCGCCGATGGTACAATCGTCATCGCAACCATCAGCGATAGTACGACCGCCGCGAGGCGAAGGCGGGGCGCGTGCGAGAAGGGCGGCGTCGGCGACAATGCACTGCGAACAGGTGAGCACGGCGGGATTGACGGCAACGCAACGGGAGAACGCACTTGCCGAAGCGTTCCCAAGTGTCCACGACGTCCGACAACGCACGCATCGCAGGACGCGCGGTCTCCCACATCGCCGCCTCGACGTGCGTCTTGGTCGCATCGTGCTTCCCATCCGCCCGCGCGCCCTGAGCGACGTGTGTCGCATCCGCCGTCTGCGCCGCAATCTGCGTCGGCTCAGGCATCGCAGCGCCAATACCACCCTCCTCCTGCTTCGCGGCGTCGACATCCTCCGACTGGCCCGCGTGCGGTGCGACTTTCTGCCCTGTGGCGGTGCCGATGGCGAGGGAGGCGACGCCCGACACGAAGTTGGTCGCTTCTTGCTCTACTGCCTCGCCCTTGTGCGCTTCTGGTGCGCCTGAGAGGCTGTCACCGCTGCCGATGGTGCCCGCGCGTGGGACCTGGAGGTTGCCTGACTTCGCGCTTACGGCGGCGAGTGGGGCTGGTGGGAAGAGATAACGACGGGAGGGCGGGTGCATGATGAGAACGAGGAGTGTCATGCTGATGAGGGCACCGAGGAGGTTGTTGAACCAAGCGAGATAGTATGCCTGGAGGAAGCGTCAATTGTTATATTCAAGATGACAGTGCATTCGTACTTACGATGGTGAAGCCAGCGGTGCGGCGTGGCTCGTTCCACGAGCGAATGCGTGCAATGTGCTTGCCGAACGCGGCGATCCCGATGATCTAGGATGGGAAAATTTTTAGTGTGCTTCCCGTGTCGTACGGCGGGTGAGCTGTGCGCACAATGCTCATATAGAACCGCTCGAGGTGAGCGCGCAGCTTGTCTGGTGAAAATTCCTCATTCTCGGATATTTCCAGATCTAGTTGGCCCAGTGGAGGCGGCGGTATCGCCTTGACATGGTATATTTGCTGCGCAAGAGGTAGATGAGATTGAGACAAAAACAGGATTTGGCACACTGACGCACCTTGTTGAATCTGCGGATCAAAGTGAACAGATCCTCGTTGGAGAGACCGTGCACGATAGTTGGCGGTAGATGTGCTAGGTCTCTGTTCCACCCGATGTCCCTTACCTCGGGATCCTTCAAGTCGAGCTGAATGTCGGCACTGGCGCCGGGATCTGGTGGGAGTTCTACCGTCTGCGCGATGACGTTTGCGTCGGATTGCAGGAGAGGATTTCCATCGGGGGCGGTAGCGAGTGCTGTCCGTGGGGTGGCAGGAGATACCGCTGAGTCGATGGGGACCTCAGAGTACTCTGGGGGGAGGTCTCCTGCAGGTCGAAGTGCTGGGTCCTCCATGGCGCTCAGAATGAAGTGAGGGTAGTTGGGTGATGGTCAATAGGAGGAACGAGGGCGCTGGTTGCGCTCCGCCGAACGCCAGGGTTGCCATGTCCAACTCACTCCATGACGTACCTATTTAAGCAGTGATCGAGTATCTGTGTGGCATAGGGGCCGAGCGCTCCCTGCCATCGAGACAGAGCCCCACCGGGGACTGCCACCGTTTTTCCTGTGTACGCCTTGCAGAGTGCTCTATATGGATCGGGGAATGATCGAGTCCTGGTAGAGGAGGTAAAACCTGTCGCCATTATCATATAGTCTAACCTCTCATCTAGGTGACCGAGCTCTTTTCCACTGTCAAGGGATGTGGTGTTTACAACCCACTTGCCATCTTGAAAGTCGACCTTGGTCACTTTGGTATGCAGCCTGAGGTCTCCGTCGCGCACGTACTGCTGAGCATAGGCGTGCTGGCAGGTATCGTCCCATATCATCAGAATATCCAACTTTTCCAGTGGCAGCATAAGAGAAGAAGCACGTGTGGCGCGCGAACTACTGTATTTGTTGTCATGAGTGGCCGGTGGAATGGATGGTCGGATGACCATATTCCACCGATATCGCTGCAGGATTCGAAGATCGCCGCTTGAAGTTGAGGATAGTGGGTGATGTGCCACAAGTTCGGCTTGGCCACCGCCTAGCATGCGATGAGTGACAGTTGACATGGAAAATACTTACCTATGATGGCAACACGCTTCAACTTGGAGGAGCAGTTCCACGATTCCATCAGGCTCTTTAGGATGAACGCTTGAATGATGACATTCAGAGTATAGCGTGTCCAAGGTTCAAGTACGAGCACGGAGGATACAATTCCATCACTGATTGTGACCAAGGTTAGTATACGGAGTGAACCTTACAATCGCGTCGGGGGCTTTATGATCTGATCCTAGTCTCACGATAAATCTTGCCTTCCGAGCCTTGGATACCACCAGGCGAATGCTTCACTAGATATCTACACTGTCGTACAAAAGCCAGACGACTCAAATCATCAGGACGAGCCCAATTGTTCAGGGCCTCGTAAACGTAGTCTCGCTAACGACGCCCTCGCTGGAACTGTCTCTGATTTCGAACTGCGTCACCTCCGCGCCATTGAAAACGAACTTGTAGCTCGCGAGGACCGCCACCTCCGATCCTCTTCCTATTGCGCACCAACCATCCGAACCATGTTGCTCCGCGAACGAGGACTCGTTGGGAGAGTCGCGCGAGACGGCCTCGATGTTGTGCTGCCAGCTATCCGTTTGATCTTCATCCGGAGGTTGTTCATAATCGGCGCGAACAACGCTCCACACAGCGATGGTATCGCTAGCAGGATCGTAGCGATAGACTGCCGTGCGCTGCTCTTCAGCCGACTCTCCCGTCGCGGATATGAACACCCCTCGTTCGTGATAGAGATATTCGCGGATGACAGCCTCGGTCATGGCCCCTGGTCCGGTCAGTGGACCAGTCATAGGGCGCATAAGGAACGTGCCAAAGCCCACAAATTGGCCATTCATTGCAGGCTGTGATGCGCTGTGGACGGTGCGATCGACCTGCCACTGGCCCGCCCACGAACGGAATGCAGCGCCTCGAACCCAAGTCCCGGATGTCATAAGCGTGAAGGCGCTTTCCGTATCGAGGCGGATCTCCTCGACGTCGTGCGTGACTTCGAGCGGATAGTTTGCAGCTACCACGTAAGTCGCATCGGACATCGGGATGCCAAGCAGATCGGCGTAGCTCTCGAACAAGCCAGCGTAGTCGCCGTGAGGGAACTGAATGCCCGACTTGCTCGAAGCCTCTCGCACACTCTCCTCCAAGGCCACACCCTCCTTCATCTCGTCATCCGAAGGCCAGCTTTGGGCTCCCGAAAAGATTGCCGCCAAGTAACGCGCCTGGAGCTCGATCACCCCGTAGTACGATCCTCGATACATGCCCACGAATCCGGCGTTTGGCAGGTCAGGATGCAGCACGAGGCGATGAGAGAGGAAGGGAACACTACGATTATTCGGCTGGAAACTGATCGCATCACGGGCGCTCTGAGAGAGGTATGGCAGCACGATGTTGTAGCCAGTGCACATGATGACAACGTCTGGACGATCGATACGGTCTCCCGTGGAAAGAACCAACTCGCCGGTCGTCGTATCAACCGCCGCCAGCCTCGCGAGGTACGTCTGCACGATCCCCGTCTGGATCCCACCCCTGTAAAGCTCGGACATGCCGACCTGCGCGGGCGTGCTGGTGTCGAATTCGAATGAAGGGAGAAGATTGTTCGGAAACAATGACTGAAAGTAGGCATGCGTGCTGCGATTGGCAGCGGGAGTCGGGTTGATCGCTTCTGTGCGACGGCCGTTGAGATCTGTTCTGTTGTACGACAACAAATCCCAAGGAAGGAACGATGGCATTGCAGAGGAGTTGGTTGGTGTATAGAGGGGCGAGACGTAGAACGGCCTCGGAGTGATGTGATGGACTTTGCGGGCATAGGGTGAAAGCGCACCAGCGATCTCAACGGCAGACAGTGACCCACCCACCACGGCGACGGTCTTGTCCAAGTACGCGTCGGGATCCTTGAACATAGCTGAGTGTTCGAGGACGGGGAAATTGTCTATTCCTGGCAAATCGGGGATGTATGGACTCGAAAAGAAGCCTGTAGCGATGATCAGGTAATGAAAAACCTCGACGTGTGCAACGGAATTGCCATCCTGCTGCGTGGAAACGCTTTTCACCATCCACTTGCCATCCTGATAGTCCACCGAGGCGACTTTGGTATTCAATCTAACGTCAGCTTTGTCGACATAAGTCTGCGCATACACGTCAAGGAAGTGGCCCATGTCCCCGGAGTACCGAAAAAGGTCCTTCCTCTCGCGTCCTGCATCCGCCGGCCAAGGGACATCAGAAAAGGTACACGTGTGGCGACATATGTTGGTCGTCATGAGTGGACGGTGGTGAGGATGGTCAGGGGACCATATTCCACCGAGAGAGGGCGAAGCTTCGAAGATGACTGCTTTCAGGTTCTGGCAATTGCTCATATGCCTATATGCTACGAGACCGGCTTGGCCACCGCCTGGAAATTGTGCATGACGGTGAGAGACGCGTGAGGATATGCAGGATTATGCTATGTACCTATGATTGCTACTCATTTCTGGGAGCCGGGTTCCATGGTACGAGAGGGACGTCGGGATTGAAAGTCAGCAGGACCATCCGTGATACGAAGGAATATATAGGTAGGTGAGTGGCATACGTCTCATCGTGCACATGAGCTGCGCATGTTGAGAACTCTATCGTTGGAAGATCAGTGAATGCTTAGCAAGTTCTGTTGACAGCGAAGTGTCCGAATGAACGGAGTTTTGAACAAGCCGAGAGCACGAGCACTGGCATCGTGAGACCGAGACGTCGACAACTAGCGGTATCATTCCTTGTTGCGACACTTCGAGGGACAGAACGATGTCTGGCATCGACCCGAGACCCAGCTGATGCTTCCATTCAGGTCAGCCAAAGTCAAGGTGATGGATGGAAGGCGCACAATTCTATTGCCAAATCCCCCCGAATTGAGAATGCGAGTCAGGTCATACGGAAGAATCGATTGTGCAGGTCAAACTAAACCCAGCACCGATTCTATTGATGTGTCGGTCAATGGTGAGCTCCGGTGTACCGAGAGCCTATATTTGGTGCACGAGCTTGACCTTCGGTGGGTGGTCTGAAACACGCGTTGTTCTCAGGAAATGAAAAGTCCGCAGCATCTCTGATCAACATAAGTGCATAACCACTATTGGCGATGCACGTTGGTAGCAGATACTGACGACTCGATAGGGACTTTGGAGTACTCTGGGGGAGGTCTTGTGCAGGTCGTCGGAGCGCTGGATCCTCCATGGCGATCAGAGTAAAGTGAGAGTAGCGTGCGCAAGAGTGGCAGTCAACGGCGGGAGGTGATAGATAACAGAGGGAACGAGGGATGCTGGTCGCGCTCCGCCCTGCTCTATGACATACCCGAAGCAGTGATCAAGTGGCGACCTAACCCAGTACTGTCCCATAAACATTCATCATCATATCCTGACGCTCCGCCGTCCGATAGACATTCATCATCATGTTCTGAGACCGGTGAAGGCGAGACTCAGGCAGAAACGGAGTATACGGCCCTCGAGTCTGCGTTGCCCACCATGAAAGAGCTTCAGCAATGTAGATTGACGGTTGGTGCTGCACCCGGCACGTACGAGCAAAGACGGTGCAGAACTTACGCGCGTGTGTTGTCCGTCGAGATCACGATGAAGGTCGACGTCGTTATCCGAGTGCGTCAGAACGAGATGGGCCAGATGCGCGGCCGATCAAATCGCGATTTGTGTGATCACGAGTGCGTTCGTGTCCGCGCCCCCCGCTCATCGCCCCAGCCATGCCATTCTCCCCCTCTGCCCATCCTCGGCTCTCTTCCGAGTCACCGACGTCCTGTTGCCCGCTCACCGCATGCTCTCGCCCGCCATGCTCACGAACACGCGTCGTTCAGTGGCGCGCTCGCTCTCTCGCGTGCCTCGCAGCTTCACTCCGGGCTTGACTGCTGGCACGCGTCTGGACAACGACCATGACGCGCATCCGTCCCTGGCTCGCTCGCTGTCGTCGCTCAGAAGCTCTGCTCGAGGCCGGCCTGCCGCTGCCGCTGACACATGGAGGAACGCGCATCTCCGTGAACGCACTGCAATCCCTTCCATTCATACCGCCCTGTCAGACACCCGCAGAGCCGTCTCGGCGCCCTCACCAGACAGGAAGCCCCACTTTGACAAGATCCTCATCGCGAATCGGTGCGTGCGCTCTCTCCGATGCCCTGACGTAGCACTCATCGCGATCCCTCTGAAGAGGCGAGATCGCGTGTCGTGTGATCCGCACGGCGAAGAAGCTGGGAATAACGACCGTCGCGGTCTACAGCGAGGTGGATGCCGACGCACTGCACGTTCGCTTGGTACGTGCATCAGACGCGACGCGCGACGCCTTTCACTTACGTCGCGCCGTGCACTCTAGGCGGACGAGGCGTACTGTATCGGGCCTGCCGCATCATCGGAGAGCTACGTAAGCCCATTCGTGCCCGCCGCGTATTGACTACGACCTGAACGCTTCGCCCGCAGCTCCGCATGGACAAGATCATCAAAGTCTGCCACCGTAGCGGCGCTCAGGTCAGCTGCGTCTTCCCCAGATGAACAAGCTCTAACGCGCAGCTCGCAAGGCCGTACACCCCGGCTACGGCTTCCTCAGCGAGAACGCGCACTTTGCGGAACGTCTCGCGCACGAGGGCATCGCGTTCATAGGCCCTCCCGCCAGTGCCATCGTGAGCATGGGTTCCAAGAGGTAGGCAATTCCAGCGTCTCGCACGCCGCTTGTCTGACTGACAGGCACGGACTCTAGCGAGTCAAAGACGATCATGTCAGGTACGCATTGAATCGCTGCCGTTCTCTAATTCTTTCTGACGGCTATACTGCAAAACAAGACGCGGGCGTGCCAGTCGTCCCAGGCTATCACGGGGCAGATCAGGATCCCGCACTGCTCGCTCAAGAAGCGACTCGGATCGGTTCGTCCTCTGTCCCTCCCATGACCTCGCTACTGACCTGCGACCGCAGGCTATCCGGTGCTCATCAAAGCCGTGCACGGCGGCGGCGGCAAAGGCATGCGCGTCGTGCGCTCCGCTGCCGAATTCGCGGACACGCTGGAGAGCGCACAGCGCGAGGCGCGCAAGGCGTTCGGGAACGAGCACGTACTGGTCGAAAAGTTCATCGAGCGGCCGAGGCACGTCGAGGTGCAGGTGTTTGCGGATGCGCTGGGCGGGTGCGTGAGTCTGTGGGAGAGGGACTGCTCGGTGCAGAGGAGGAACCAGAAGATCATCGAGGAGGTGAGTGTGATACAACTATCGCAGGAGAGCTTGATGGTCGACGGACACGCTCTGTAGGCACCGGCACCCGGCTTGTCACCGGAGTTGCGCGCGGACCTGAGCGCAAAGGCCGTTGCGGCTGCCAAGGCTGTGAACTACGTCGGTGCCGGCACCGTCGAGTTCATCTTTGACAACGATACGGACAAGTTCTACTTCATGGAGATGTACGCTCGTCCTCCTGGTGCTGACCCTCTCGCAGTCGCTGACAATGCCCGTGCGTTAGGAACACGCGGTTGCAGGTGGAACACCCTGTCACGGAGATGATCACCGGGTTAGATCTGGTCGAGTGGCAGCTGGAGGTATGTCAGTGTCGTGTCGGTCCAACCCGTCCTCACGATTCCGCAGGTGGCAGCAGGCAACCCGCTCCCTCTCGATCAGTCGGAAGTCCCGCTGGTAGGGCACGCCTTCGAAGCGCGGATATACGCCGAGAACCCGCGCAACGACTTCCTCCCCGACTCCGGGCATCTGCTCTACCTCTCCACCCCGACGCCCACGCTCACCTTCGCGGCCCCCGTCCCTCCCGCATCACGCCCGCCCGCCGAGGCGCTCGTCCCCGCCCTCAGCGGCTCTGCACACGCCGCGGTCGTGCCGTCCGTGCGCGTCGAGCAGGGCTTCGAGGCGGGCGCGCAGATCGGCGTGTTCTACGACCCGATGATCGCGAAGCTCGTCGTGCACGGCCGGGACCGCACGGAGGCGCTGCGCATGCTGCGGGGCGCGCTCGACGCGTACAGGGTCGTGGGCGTTTCTACGAATGTGGAGTTTTTGAGGACGCTTGCGGGGCATGGCGCGTTTGTGGATGGGGAGCTGGAGACTGGATTCATACCTGTGAGTGCGTCGCGAAGTTTGTATGCTAAGTCGGGAGTAGAAACATCGTGCGGAGCTGTTAGGGTGAGACGCACTCGCTCTGTCTCGCCGTGCGTCGCCACTGGCATGCGTGCACGAGACTGCCAGATGGATCCACGTGAGGTACGACCGTGCAGTATGTTAGAGATCGTGCCATGTAAGGAGCAGAGAGGCCTTTCACCGGATACAAGGCATATCGGACACTTTGCCGCAGTCTACGCTAGTCTCTGCAGCTCACAAAGGCCTGGTAAGCACGCTTTTGTTTTGACTACACTGAGTTGTGACCCATCATCTATTTCCAGCTAGTTTTGACATGCGCTCGCTGTCCTCCCCTTCTCCATGAATTCTCGATACCATTCCCACTTTGTGCTACCCTGATCCGGCACCGAATCCTCCATCGCCGACGATGCGCTCGTGCGCCTTTCCCATTCTTATCCCTTGCCGCCCAACTCGACCTCGCCCTCGACCTCGCCGTACCAGCCCGCTCATCCCGTTCAAGCCCCGTTCTCCTTGTTGCAAACAACATATCGTGGCTCATGAACCGCCCGACCGTCCCATCGACGTTACTTCACCAACCTCCCCGCGCTGGGTACATCAATGCGAAGGGTTTGAGCGCGCCGCCTCGTTTCGAGACCAGATCGTGCGTCGGGGCCACAGCATTGCGATCGAAGACGGAGAGCGTTCTTTGCGCTGCGTGCGCTCGACGCCGACGCCGACGGACCACAACGTGGACCGTGATTCGACGCAATGGACAGGGAGTGCGGGGAGACATCTCGAACGGTGAGCAGACTACCCGCTGCTCGATCCTTCGCGTGTACATGTCGACTGAAGCGTTTGAGCGCGCCGCCTTGTTCCGAGACCAGACCGCGCGTCGGGGCCACGCCATTGCGATCCAAGACGGAGAGCGTTCCTTGCGCTGCGTGCGCTCGACATCGACGCCGACGGACCGCAACGTGGACCGTGATTCGGCGCGATGGACGGGGAGTGCGGGGAGACATCTCGAACGGTGAGCAGACTACCCGCTGCTCGATCCTTCGCGTGTCCATGTCGACTAGCATGATCTGTGCACTCAATTGCCCCATTCGCGTCGAGGATGCCATCACCCTCGTGAGACGTGTGGATGGCCGGAGCGTATCGAGACGCAGGCGAGGTGTTGGCTACGTGGATACTGTAATTGACGAGGTGCGCTGCGAGAGACGGCCAAGACCGGTGGTCATCG
>NW_024468605.1:55953-58866 GCF_001632365.1 Laetiporus sulphureus 93-53
ATGCAAGCCTGCGCTTCCTTTGCATGGTAGCTTCGGGCCACCTCTTCACCGGTACACTTCCACGGTATCTGAGCTCTTTGTTCATTTTACACATGTCTAGGCCACTGCGAAGTTCTCTGGAATTCATCTCGCAATGTCCCAGCCCCAGCAGGGCCTTATCATGAGACTGACTCGGTGGATTCTTTCCATTACCTGGCTGCCTGGACACTCGCGAAGCCATCTCTATCTCACGTTGATCCTCATCAGCAGCCTGTGCTCATAACTGCATCTTCCATTTCATGCATGAGTCCAATCAAAGCAAGTCACCGGAGAAGGCTTCTGTGAGTCATTTCTAATGATGTACAATAGAATGGCATAATGAATTCGGGAGATTACCTGAGCCCTCACACGACCACTTCTCTCCACGACGACGGTCGCACACCTGATCAGACACGAAACAACGGGGATGTTGAAAGAATGCCCGAGGGAGCACTCGACTAGCCGAGGTCGAGAGTCTATGCCTCGCGTGCTCTTCGCAACATGCAAGTTTTGGAGAGGACCGTTTAAGACGTTCCCGCGAGCTGATTCTCAGCGGTCGCGCCAGCCATAGCCATGAGCTTCGCGCACGCGGAGATACGCGTGGGGAGCGGCAGAGCAGCACGTTCAGCCGGCACCCTCCTGAGACTAGGCATGCGCTGAGTCCTGCATCTATCGGTCCCGCGTTGACTTCTACGCAGAGTCATCTGCTCATCGGCTCCGTCGGGCTGGCTCCGCATGGTCTGGCATTGGCGTCGACTGCTTGAGAAGCAGACGTCCGAGCTCGTCGTGGATCTGTCTCGCAGGCAGGTGCATTGGAGCCGGTGCGTGGTGGTGGAGGATGGCATCAGCGTATCGCGTCCCCAGTTATTCACAAGCCAGCATCATGCACGTACCTCCTAAGCTCCAAGGCCTCTCTCCAGTTGAGGTAACGCGTTGTTATCTAGTGCACCGAACGCGTGATGACCGGCTGCCCGAAAATGCGAAACCCGACGCCGAACGTGGTCGACTTCACGAAGAGTGCTGATGATACAACCGCCATCGCAACCGTCAGCGACAGCACGACCGTCGCGAGGCGTCGGCGAGGCGCGTGCGAGAAGGGCGGCGTCGGCGACGGTGCACTGCAAACAGGTGAGCACGGCGGGATTGACCGTGACGCAAAGATGGAACGCACTTTGCGAAGCGTTCCCAAGTGTCGACGATGTCCGACAACGCACGCATCGCAGGACGCGCGGTCTGCCACATCGCCGTCTCGACGTGCGTCTCGGTCGCGTCGTGCTTCCCATCCGCGCGCGCGCCCTGAGCGACGTGTGATGTCTGCGCGTGAACACCAGTAGAGGGAGAGCGCGATGCAAGGGCAAATGCGGTGTGTGGCGGTGGAGACACGGTCAGACGAGGAGGATGCGACGATAGCACTTACAGGAGAGACGCCTTCCGCGTTTACATGACCCGCGGCCTACACTCCCTTTGCGCGTATGCGAACGCAGATAGCGCGCAGACCTCTGACGATAGACGAGCGCGGATGATACCCCACACGACGGCTTCACGACGATAGTTCCAAGCACAAAAAAGGCGGCAGAAGCAGGGCGTTGGATGAGTCTATGACGCGATACGGCGAGTATGCGAGAAAGAGATACACGACGGCAGAGAGCGTGCCGTGCGATGCGCGGAGAGACAGAACCAGTCCGGGTGAGGTAGGACAGTGAGCGATCATCCGCAAGAGGCGACGATGTTGAGCGGGCCAACACGGGCAGCGGGAGGTGGCACAGGCATCGAGGCTCATAGAGTTGCAGTAGATGGCGCACAGTGGGTGATGTGGGAGCGCAGACACAGGAAACGGCGAGGTAGAAGTGCACAGACGAGATGCATAGAGTGGGAGGGCCAAGCGCCGATATCATGCATTGGGCGCCCGTGCGCTAGAGGACGTCACTACAGAATAAAGGTCAGAGCAGTGCAGAGCGACGTGTACTGGGGACAGAAGGGACGAGGATAAGATGAAGACGAGACGGCCAATTGCATACAACAACGCAGCATCTCACTCACATCTGGCCTCCCCCCCGGCGCGCTCCCATTCCCGTCTCAGAATCTCCATCCACGCCATCACGAAATGCACGGTTCCAGCGGGAGCACGCACCTTTGTCCGACCGCGCCCCAATCCCAGCGTCGCCTCCTCGGGCTCATACACTCCTCGCGCATCCCGCTCGCCCGCGCGAGCACCGACTGGCGCAGCGGCGACGGCTGTCCGACCACCCCAGGCCGGGAACGTGATGGATCTGTCAGCGGCGGGCACGACCGCAGGTGGCGCAGGCGTGGACCCGATGTTGGACGTCACCCAGAGCTGGATGCTCCGGCTGTAGCACGTCCTCGCAGGCCAGCAGATCGCTGTGCAGGTGTATGGTCCAAGAGCATCAGAGTGAGGAGCATGCGTAGAGAACGGATGAGTGCGCACGCTGCAGGTCCAAGAGAGGGATGAATGTGGGCAGTGGGGCGCCCGGTGTTTCAAGGCTGATCAAGGGCGAACGGTGGCCGGTAGCGAAGGCCGTGCGTCGTGCGCCAGAGGGAGCGTCTGGGAAGGCCGTGTCTCTGCAGGTGCCAGTGAAGAACGCACGCGCGCCGACGGGGGCAGTGCGGTTGTCGTGCTCGCTGGAGGAGGACAGCCGGGCGCCATCGGAGGTGGCCCTGATGCGCGGTCGATCAAATCGCGATTTGTGTGATCACGAGTGCGCGTCCGCTCATCGCCCCAGCCATGCCGTTCTCCCCCTCTGCCCATCCTCGGCTCTCTTCCGAGTCACCGACGTCCTGCTGCCCGCCCACCGCACGCTCTCGCCCGCCATGCTCACGAACACGCGCCGTTCAGTGGCGCGCTCGCTCTCTCGCGTGCCTCGCAGCTTCACTCCG
>NW_024468605.1:62281-64316 GCF_001632365.1 Laetiporus sulphureus 93-53
CCGGAGCGTATCGAGACGCAGGCGAGGTGTTGGCTACGTGGATACTGTAATTGACGAGGTGCGCTGCGAGAGACGGCCAAGACCGGTGGTCATCGTTCGTGCTCAACCGCATGACGCTCGGGCTGGATAGGCCCTTGTGCTCTTGTCGCCATCCTTCTGTTCGTGGTTTTGGACTGCGGAGCATGGCATAGGGCAGTGATCACGACCATGGCAATCACGATTCTGCGAACAGCGTGATTGGCAAACTTGAAGTGCGCGAGAGACAAGGCAAGCTGACGTACCTTTTGCCCAAGCCGTGGTTTCTCGCAGTCTCCTTCGCCAGAACATGTGCAGGACTGTCGCCTGCACGAGAGAGCTTGCGGCTATGAGCCGTCGCGTCCCGCCATACATTCTCCATCGTCTCGCGACCGGTCGGTGATCACATCTCACCATCCCTAACATACGCGCGTATGATGCCATTCCATTGCATCCTGACCGATTTCGGTGCACGTCAAGCAATGTTCGAACGATAAGAGGCTGCGATGGTGTACTCGCAGGCCATAGAGGTTGACCGTGACTTGCCACGGATGGTGAGGTCAATCTAAGGGAGCGTCTCGCGTTCGGCGTGTGGTATAGAGGTCCGAGGTGGGCTGTGATGGCCGTATCCCATGGCGTTCGCTCTAGGTTGCTGTGGGTCACCGCGTTAACCGCTGTGCGAGGTCTGACATAGCCCATCCAAGACTTACCATGTCCTTCAATGCCGCGCATCGAGCGCAATGTGTTCGGTATTGACCGCGGGCTTGATCTGTTGAGGTGCTGCTTGACATGGGCGGTGAGTGGCAATCCGATGCTATAATCTGGAACGTGCTCACGTTGACTTGACAGCAGCACGGTCTTGAGCCTGACATGGAGGGAGACGGTCCGAACGCGAAGTTCGTGGACTCTTGCACCTTGGTCATTGTCCAAACAGAAGATGAGGGCCCGAGGCGACGCGCGATGACAGACAAAAAGCGGGAACGCATACCACGAACGTGCGAGAACGATGGGCTCTCCGTCGGTGTGCACGCGTGACTTTGCCAACATGAACGGCGGCAGTTGACGCGCTTTGGACGCGTTCGACTTGCACGCGGCGATGCCCGTGAGCGGCTTTTGACATTTCGCTCCTGCACAACGGGTGGGTCAATTCCCCGCACACACGCTCATCGATCTATGTGTACTTATCTCCTATTCGGTCTGACCATGCCTTCGAGTTTTAGAGTTCCACGGTCGAGGTGAGTCGTGGTTGAGCAGTCAAGAGAACGAAGGTCCGGTGAAAAGAGCAAGGCCAGCCGGAATGCGCGTTGACGGTTGGCAGGGACGGGGGAGTTCGTGGGGAGTGGGAGGACGGGAGGCGAAGCCTTATGTGCATCTGGAGACAAGAAGTCCCTCCAGATGAGCCTGGGAAAGGGAGGAAATGCATATGTGAATATTTTCCAGAAATAATGCGGCTCACCATGTTGTCCGACCGCCGTCGCCGGCCGTCTGAGCGGTTCGTGTGGGACAAGGTCCGAACGGTTCATCCACCGTGGGTGAACCGCTGCGGTCGAGCCATGCGGAAGCCCGCAGACCGTACTGAACTGAAGTCCAGACCGTTTTCCCATCAAATATGAAAGCATCCGCTCTAGGCCAGACCAAACCAATCCACCGCAAGGTCTTCTCTCGCACAGGACCGGCTCACCTTCGGTGAATCGGCCATGTTTGGCTCCAGAAGCTGCCGATCGATATGTGGGCGTACGGCGGCCACATTGATTTTGATGTCTGTCTTGATCGCCGTTGCCCTCGTGTTATCAGCGTACGTAAACTCTCTCACGTCTCGAATTGTCCATTATGCAGCTGCGCTTTGGAGAGCTGGTGGGTGCACCAGCCTATGCGCTGCTGTTCTGTTGATGAGGCAGGTTTGCGATTGCGGTTGGCTCTCGGTCACGCTTACTTGGAGTCTTTCTGTGCATGAGGATCACACTCACTCGCTCGATGGTGGCGACAGTCTGAGATAGAAGCCTCCTGTCAGCTTCTCGGT
>NW_024468606.1:0-25159 GCF_001632365.1 Laetiporus sulphureus 93-53
GTTCGCGAACAAGCTCTGCTCCGAGCTCGGTCTGTCCGGCGAGGCCGTGCCGCTGGTCGCACACGCGGTGCACGAAGAGCTCGTCAAGCACAAGCAGGATGCGCTCGAGTGGGGCGTCATTG
This sequence comes from Laetiporus sulphureus 93-53, assembly GCF_001632365.1. Classification (NCBI taxonomy): domain Eukaryota; kingdom Fungi; phylum Basidiomycota; class Agaricomycetes; order Polyporales; family Laetiporaceae; genus Laetiporus; species Laetiporus sulphureus. Next base: position 123 of record NW_024468606.1, read on the forward strand.
GGGGATACGGCAAGGAGACAGCGGAGGACACCAACAAGCCGCGGGATAAGAGCGGGCTGAGTCTGTTGAAGGACAAGACGGGGCTCGGGCTCGGGTGGGGACGCGCGCCGAAGGACGGGCGGGGCCCGAAGCCGCTTAGGAGCGTGTGGAGGGACTGGGCGGAGGCGGAGGAGTTTAGGACGCGCTTTGAGGTGTTGACGGCGGAGGAGGTTGAGCGGAGGGAGATTGAGAGGGAGCGGGCTAGCCGGTGCGTGGTGTGTCGTGATACGATGCATGGGTGTTCTAACGTAGCGATAGGCGACTACGGCGCGAGACTTCGAAGTTCCAGTCGCAGGCGATTTCCAGGAGACGGCGATGACATTCGATTCGATCGGGGTTCTGCCGCCCTCTCTTGGTATTGTACTGTCACATTAATGCAGATCCATTCGTCACCGCGATTGCCACTCGTTTCCTGAGTTTGATGTCGAATGTCTGTTGATCGCATAGTTCTCGTGGGCTGCGATGGTCTCGGAATTTTCATAGAACTTCAGACATGCGTGATATAAATCAATGGAGCGGTTATTGCGATCTCAGTGTGGAGGATAGGACCATCGACCAGGATCGAAGGGTGCGTACGAGCAGTATTTGGATAGCCATTCAACGAGTATTCATGGAACAGTGGTTCTTGACCTTTTTTCATGGGAGGGCCCATGGTTCGGCCATTTTGCCTGACGTTCCTCTAACCTCCCTTTTGATAGCTTTTGCAGACCGGTTGCTACAGTTCAGACTACCGGCTCCCAGCAGTTTCGCATTAGATATTCTGTTCCGATGCTGCGCTTACAGGTCTGGTTCTCAACAAATACGCTGCCTAAAAGTACACTGCGCACTACACGTGCTACAAAGAGAACGGAACAAACGCAGTTGTGATCCTGCCTCAGATCGCGCCCGAACATACGGCCTCGATCCAAGCAGTGTCGCTCCTTACCGTGGTGAGGTTCTCGTATCCATTGGCAGTGATTACCACGACGTCTTCAATCCGAACTCCACCTACACTCTCGTACCTCTTGAGAACGTCATGGTCAATGTGACGGGAATCCCGCACTAGGGCGAGCAGGTGAGGAGAGAAGTAGATGCCAGGCTCTACCGTCTGTCCGATGCAGGTAAGTATGACCACAGGCAGCAGAACGATGACAATCATCAACGTACCACGACCATGCCCTCTTCCAGAGGCAGACGGAGACGCAAATACGTGTAGAATGACTCGTGTCCGAGTTCCACTCCCTTCCCAATGGTGTCGTTCTTCTCCGGCTTACTCGCGCTCGGCACGTCGTGCACGTCTAGCCCAAGCGAGTGCCCGACGCCATGCGGGAAGAACGCGGTGCTCACGCCGCTCGCGAGGATCGATTCCTCGGCGTTCCAGGAGCCCGAGTTGGGAGACTCGGGCGTCTTGAAGATGCCTAGTCGCTGGAAGCCGCGGACGAGCGTGCGGTGGCACAGGAGCTGGATCACGTCCCAGTGTAGACCGGGCTCTAGTGCCTCCATCGACAGCTGCAAGCGGCTCAGTTCGAATGTAACATCATTGAAGAGGGAAGGACGTACCCGTTGCATCTCGAGTACGAGCTCGTATATGGCCCGCGCCTCGGGAGTGAACTTGCCTCCGTTTCCAACAGGCATGGTTCGAGTGACTTAAAGATCAGTCAGCCAGAGTAACTGTGGAGGACATGTGCAAGGCTCACTATCAGAAGCATAGCAATTCCATTCGCAGCCTGCATCAATGAGCAGGACCTGGGCATCCAGCTGTCTGCCCTCTCCATGAGCGAGGTGGTGGCCGTTCTCGTGAGAGTGGGGTGCGACGGGACCCCAGGCGAACTCGCGATCGTTGCAGCAGTAGTGCAGAGTGGAAGCACGAGTGGAGGCAGCAACTATTGGCAGGTATGCTTGATGCACAGAACTAGATAACATCGGTGAGCCTGGCCAGCTTCTGAGCGAGGTGATAGAGTCACATACCCTTCCCTGCGGCAGGAAGCCACGAAGAGGGCTTCCGCCTCCGCTTCCTTCTCAATCAGCCATTCGCCAGGAAGCAAAGGCCTGTCGACACCCGCGCCCTCTCCATGCTGAAGTGCACCGCGTACACCTTGGCCCAGCACACGCATGACAACCTCGTGAGCGCGCGAGCTGATGGCGTTGGCCTTACTGATTGCTGCAATCTCGTTTGCATCCTTCGTGAGTCTGGCGCGGTGCAAAGCGGTCAGGAGATAGGCATCAGTTGCAGTCGCATTCTTTGGCAGCATCGTGGACGTGTACTGTGCAGAGAGGACCGGGAAGAGGGGGGATCCAGCGGGTAGGATGTGGATGGTGGCAGACGGGTATGCCTTCATCTCTTCCTTAAGCGCTGCGTGAAGCTCCCCAAGGTGCTCGACACGGGTCATCTGAAATTGTGAAGATGCTTCCTCAACGGTTGGAGGAGGCACAGACCACATTAGGTCCGCAATCTCAGCTTTCGGGATGAACAACTGCATCTGCGGGTTGGTGGAGAGCGACGTTCCGTTCTGGAACGTGAATAAGAGGTACGACGAGGGGATTTCGCATCCTGATAGATAGTAAAAGTTGGATTCCTGCAATGCGACGTTAGATTAGGAAGAAACGGTGACAAGACGGTGTAAAGACCTGCCGGAAACTAAGCTCGCGATCGGTATCATTCCTGTAGGGCGTGACTGCCCCTGCAAGTAATATTATCTGGGGCTGCAACAAAACTATCAGAACAGCAGAATACAGCAAGATTCGACTACACACCTCATTCTGCTCCATAGACGGCAACAATTCGATGAGCTTGCCGAATGTCTTGATGACATGCGCTTGTGCTGCAATGTCACGTCTCAATAGAGGCACATATATCAATCACTTTATAAGTCATTACCAGGATACATCGTATTCGTTCGTATTCCGAAGGTGATCGCAGGAAGCACAGATAGGCTAGAGCTGCGAGAGTTGCGGGAGCGCCGAGGACATCTCAGCCACCATCATCTACCTCTCGCGCACTACTTTCTACCACTTCCGCCGCCACCTCACCTTTCGACGAGTGTATGGCGACAATATCAATTTCTAAGGCGGAGAAGTCATATGTTCAAAGTTCTCTCCGCAACGACCCTCCACTCCGTGCTGATGGACGCGCACTCCTTGATTTCCGGACTGTGTTGCTTGAGACTGGCGTCGCACCCTTAGCAAATGGAAGTGCCAAGCTGAACATAGGTAAAGCGCCGTTGGAAGGCGGGGACGGCACAGAGGTGATTGCGGCCACAAAACTGGAGGTGGAGGACGTTGAGTCAGGCGACGGGATTGATGGCGGCCGCATTGTTTGCTCAGTGACATGGTGCGTATGACAACTGTTTGAATGCAATATTAAGGAAACCTTGTTTCGTCTTGCTCTGATGTTGAGGACGGCGGTTAGATTGCGTAGCTAATTGTTCCGAGACAGCTCTCCCTCTGCCTACCCTCATCTATCCTCAAATTCCCTCGACGAGCTCCAATATGACCTAACGACTATCCTCCACCAAACCATCGCTCATCCATCTTTGCATCCATCCAACCTCAGCATCTTGCCAGGTAAGAAAGCCTGGCTTCTACACCTAGATGTCGTCGTACTCGCGGACGCGGGCAATGTCCTTGACGCAATTTTTACGGCATCCCGCGCCTCGCTTTGGGACACGAAGGTCCCTCGCACGCGTGCAATTCAGTATCAGGCGAAGAAACCAGCATTTACAAACGCGGATGTAGACATGGATGAGGGGCAGGGACCAACCATCAGCGGCTTTGACACGCGCAATATAGCGAAGGCCGCAGTAGATTTTGAGCTCCCAGACTATTGGGATGAGGGTGAGATCCTCGACGGAAGAGAATGTTGGCCAGTATCTGTCACTTTGAACGTTGTAAGTAATTTTTATACCATACCGGTTGATCTGAATTAACCGCAAGCCTTTAGCTGTCCCCAATTCACTACCTGGACGCTACACTGACTGAAGAGGCCTCCACTCCCGTGAAACTACTACTGGCATTCTCGTTCCCTCGCGATTCACCGCCTCGTATACAGGCAATGCGACTGCTCGGTCCAGGAGAGTTGTCGTTAGAGCAAACGAAGTCTTTAATCGCGGTGAGTTTCCTCTCAGGCATACCTTGTCAATAAAAAGACGAGCGAGCACGAACGTTAGGATTCCCAAAAATATGCAAGTGAGCTGTTCAATTCTCTAGAGTCAAAGCTGTGCGATGAAGATATACGGAGAAACATCAAAGCAAGAGACAAGTTCGCGCTGCGGTGAACAGCTGCCTGGCAGAAAAGTATTGTGATGCATATGGTACAGTATACATTAATGCCATCTTCTGCCAACTGTGCCTTAGGTGCTCTCACTGGCATGTGTCCTGAGTGCTTTGTTCAATCCTTCTCTTTTCATGCAATTCTCAAACTTGAAGCTCTCCGCAAGACGCTCCAACTCTTTCTCTCCCATGCCACGGAAATGTTCCGCCCACTCGCGGACCATGAACTCGCCCATCAAGGTGTTCCTCGAAATCGCTTCGACGCGGCGCTCAAGCGTCCAGATTGGATAGGGATACAGCCGCTGATCGGCTTCGTTTGGCACTTCGCGCTTGATAAGTTCGACCAGCGGATCGTACACATGTCGCACGAAGCGATCATTTGCACCCCAAGCGTCCACGGCGAGGCGGTACTTCTTATGGAGAACGTCTTTGAAGTGCTGCATGTAGGATGTCTCGCGAGAGACGTAGACCATTCCTTGAAAGCCGATATCTTTGTACAGCCAGATGGACCAGCTGAGGCGGTCCTGCAAGGGTACTCTCGGTAAAGTATTCTGAGGCGACGTCTGTATCACCGACGCACCTCATGGTACATCTCCAACTGGTCAGCGAGGACGTTGTATCGTCGCTCGTTGATCTCGTCGGTCGCCTCGCCATCGTATTCTCTCCGTGCGTACACAGGACCCCACTCACCATTCCACACACAGAGGCCCTGCGCGTCTATCCACTCGCGCTTACGCTCATAACTACGCCGCATCCTTCGGCGCTGCTCGTCCGTGCGTTCATACGGCTCAGGTGACTTGGGAAAGCCGTACAGCGAGTAGTCGTGGATCGCGTACGCTGCGTTCGGCCATCGCACAGCAGCGTCGTCCGGGAAGCGCGTGAAATCAGACGCGAAGGTGTTCCCATCGAGGAAGAGCATATGGTTTGGATCGATGGATTGGATGGCTGCGTATACGCGGTCGTAGAATTGGATGAGCCCCGCGTGTTCGGGGTCGGCAGGTTCGTTCATCGGGTTGTAGCCCGCAATCCACTGGTGCACCAACCTGTTGGGTGAGCGATTTGTCCCCTATGGTGAGTGAAAGACGGCGACAGACCTTCTCGTCCTTGTAATGCTTCGCTATATCCGTCCAAAGCCAGACCAGCCTATCCTGGAAGTCCTTATGAATCCAGAAAGAAGCTGTGTGCGCGCCGTGGTCTGAGTGCCAGCCGCCGTTCTGCCCGCCTGGTGCGGTGTGCATGTCGAGGATGGTGTATATTCCGTGCTTTGCGCAGGCCGCTACGACACGGTCGAGGTGCTTGAATCCTTCGAGCTTGAGGACGCGTGGGTTCATGTCATCTTCGAAGTGCCGGTAGTTGATCGCGATTCGAATGCAGTTCAGGCCAAGCGACTTGAAGAAGGCAGCATCTGCCTCCGCAAAGAAATGTTCAAGGAACTGTAAATGATCAGACACATTAATTTTCTTTCTCAGCGATGATTTTGCTCAGGAATGCATACTCTGTCGAAGAAGAACTCGGATTTTTGCTGCCCGATCACCTCGGCGAGCGCAGCGCGTATTTGGAACTCACATCCGGGGAAACCTAGCGATCGCATGAAGTCGTAAGCTTCATATTACAGTCGTTCATTCCTTACCACTGATGAAGTTCTCCATTCTATGTGCACGAACAACCCTTCAGCTCGTCAAAGCGACATAGATATCGCAGTGCTCACGTCATCCACCCTCCCATGCCTGCGCCTCTCAAAATGACCTCTTTGCCATCCCCATCGACAATCTTCGTGCCCTCGACGCGGAGAAAGCTAGACATTGGTTGGCCGCACTCGTGTTCGACGGTCTTTGAACGTTGCACATCTACCTTCTATCGCGGCAGTACGCTTTTAACCTGTGGGGCTTGTCATCCAGGTAACAGCTGAGAGGCCCACATGATGGTCGGAGGTGGCTATGGTCGCAAGGGGCTCGGTGAACTAAAATAACAGAATCTACGAGTCGTCAGGACCTCGAACAGGAGGCGATAGTCGAGCTGGCCGGGGTTTCAAGTACAAACCATGATTTTTATGAGCGCTGAGTAACTTGAGTCATCTCATTCTCAACACTGGTAAGATCAGTGTTATGGCCCTCCCGAAGGTCTCAAGGCGACACTATCCTGCATCCGCCGGAAAGCAGTCAATTTCCTAGCTTAACGAAGACGTTGCTTGTCGCGGCAGTGAGGACCGGCATTCACCGCCTAATCCTTGCAGAGGTGGCCAGGGTCTTGATTACGGCTCGGGGAAACGAAGCTCGGAACCAGCGACAAATTTCCAATGCTCAATCAGACGGATCAGATCTCACAATCTCACTTCAAGTACGATGACGATACTAATACATTCCTGGATCCCCCAGTGGAAATCGGCGATCTGCAACATTTGCATTAGTCTCAATTCCGTTTCCCTCTATTCTCTAGCTGAGGGAAGATTCCAAGGAGATATTGTAATGATTGACGACGAACAAACGGAGGTTTCGCGGATGCGCCCCGGAGCAACCTCGGAGGCTCTCTGGATGAATCAGCTCGTGAGCACGCTAAGAGCTCGGATGACTCACGATAATCCAGCTCCACTTCTGCTGTTATAAAACATGTCCTCCAAGGATCTTTCGCGTGTTCATCCAACTTATCATGGCGTACTTGAAGGTCTCTGGAACGAAAATCGTCGACCACAATGGCAAGGAGATCATCCTCCGCGGCGCAGGCCTTGGTGGCTGGATGAAGTATGCATCTTCTTCACAAACACTTCACGGGTCGGCCACTGATCGTCTCTGCGTAGCATGGAGAACTTCATCTCCGGTATGCATCGTAGATGGAATCGGATCGTCAAGCTCATGGACGATCGTCGCAGGTTACCCTGGTTGCGAATTCCAGATTCGCGCAGCACTCGCGGACGTCATTGGCAAGGAGAAGTCAGAATTCTTCTATGACAAGGCGTGCAGATATCCTTTGCTCTGTCGATGGGCAATGATTGATTGGTCTCGTCGCAGTTCCTGGAATACTTCTTCCAGGACGCCGATGCCGCGTTCTTCAAGAGCTTGGAGCTGAACTGTATTCGCATTCCCTTCAATTACAAGCATTTCGAGGGCGCGTATATGCGATGTTGCGGCGATTGCTCTCATTCGATGCTGAATGAGACCATTTCTAGATGACATGAATCCGCGCGTGCTGAAGCCGGAAGGCTTCAAGCACCTCGATCGCGTGATTGATCTGTGCTCGAAGCATGGTATCTACACAATCCTCGATCTGCACACAGCACCAGGTGGCCAGAACACCGACTGGCACGCGGATGCCGGGACGCACATCGCCAAGTTCTGGGAGCACAAAGACTTCCAGGATCGCACGGTCTGGCTCTGGGACCAGCTGGCAAAGCATTATGTCGGGAACACCTGGATCGCGGGCTACAACCCGCTAAACGAGCCGACTGACCCGTACCACACCCGCGTCGTTGCTTTCTATGACCGCGTCTACCGCGCAATCCGCGTGGTCGATCCGCATCATGCGCTCTTCTTTGACGGAAACACCTTCGCGTCCGACTTTTCGCACTTCGGCGACGTGCACAAGCGGTGGGAGAACTGCGCGTACTCGATACACGACTATAGCGTGTTTGGGTTTCCCGCGTCGCCGGAGCCGTATGTGAACAGCGAGGCGCAGAGGACTCGCATGCGGAAGAGCTACGAGCGTAAGCGAGAGTGGATGGATGAGCGCGGATTGTGCGTGTGGAATGGCGAGTGGGGCCCAGTGTATGCGCGGACGGAGTACGAGGGCGCGAGGACGGAGGCAATCAACGAGGAGCGATACAAGGTTCTCAAGGACCAGCTGAGCATCTACAATCAGGTGCGTGTGCTTTCCGCAAAAATTTGCATATGGAAAGGGAATAATTCTTTGTTTCAGGATCGCCTGAGCTGGTCGATCTGGACGTACAAGGATATAGGCTTCCAAGGGATGGTCTACGTTTCGCGCGAGACGCCGTACATGAAGCTGTTCAAGGACTTCCTCGCGCAAAAGCATAGGCTCGCAATCGACGCGTGGGGCGCAGACGATACCGCCGTGCGACCGATCTACGACCCGCTCATAGACCTCATCAAGCGCGAGGTTCCCGCAGAGTACCAGAACCTCTACCCGTTCCCGGTGTGGAAGTTCAGCGACCGCGTCGGTCGGTTGGCGAGGAATATTCTGGTGAGCGAGTTCCTGGTGAAGCCGTGGGCGGAGCATTTCCGTGGCAAGAGCGAGAAGGAGCTTGATGAGATTGCAAAGAGTTTCTCGTTCGATAATTGCTTACGTCGCGATGGGCTCAACCGGATCTTGACGGAGAACGCGAGTTTGGTGGCAGAGTCTAAGTGAACTATAAGGCGGACCGATTGTACGGATAGTTGGACGAAATCTTGGGACATATAAGTATGAAGCTCGAATACATGGAAAGAAAATTAGATTCGATCTGAGCGCGGCTCGGAACACAAGCCAGCGAACGATGTTATGGGGAAACATCTCACTTTTCCGGAGCAGCGCCATCGCATCCACTGTGCAGGCGCAACCATATTCCACGTCTGACAATACAATCTAGAGTCTAGTACAGTCGTGTGACCGTCCTGTCAGTCTCCCGGACGCAGAATGATGACCGCCAGTGGTTTGTTCCGAGCAGTATTCAAAAATAGAAATAGCAATGAATTCAAATTTATACAATCCGTTCATTGCACACTTAAACAATGTACAATCGAATCACTGAACCCACAGAGCGACTCTCGTGAGAGTTAACGATCTCGATCAAGTTGTGGCTCAAGCGCCCGTCAACCTTATATTATGTAAGCATAACTTTCCTCTTAAATGGGCTGCTCTGCGGCTCTCGGACCTGACTCCATCCCGTCAGGCGACAAGGTTTGGCTGTGTGCTGTTTTCTGCTCTTCGTGCATCGTTATGCATGCATTTCTCCAAAACATACCAGCAAATCCTGCTCACCCTTCCGGCGGAGCTCAGGGATAGCGCGATTGAGTACCGGAAGCTCAAGAAGCTAATCAACCAGGTTGTGGGCGAGCTCACGGAGCTAGGTGCTTATCAGGAATGTTGGGTGTCTGCGTGACAATCTTGTTGATGAATGGGTTTGTAGGGTTGTCTCCTGAGGTGCTGCATGAGGTGCTGCAACCAGGCAATGCCGATCTTACCACGTCGCGGACGATCAGAGTGAACGAGCAAGATGTGAAGGTAAGTCGATCGGCGTTGCAGATATCCTTGCATGGCTCATATCTTGTCGTGTCAGGTCGTTTACGAGCTCAGTAATGTAGCTGACCACATTGAGCCCCGCTTGCGTCTCCTGGTTGAAGAACATGACCCGGATGTCAACGCTTCGTCTTCTGTGACTATCGATCACGCGACATCTCCTGATGCAGGCGAGGATGCTTCAAATGCTGAGGAGCGGAAACAAAGTGAAGACCTGGGCGCAACAGGTCGGGTTGCCGACAATGCGGACATCGTTACTCTAGTGTCACCGTCGGTGCAAGCCAACTCCGAGTGAGCTTCTCCGCACGTTTTTCATGTTGAGGTTCCTGACCATCTCTTGCAGATCCATGACACATGAGCTGATTATCCCGCTCGTGTCTGATACGGCGTTTTTCCAACTGCTGACCCAAGCTCTCGAATATCTCAGCATGCGGCTTGTCGCCCTACGGCTGGAATTTGAGGCCAACCTGAAAACCCTCTCCCGAACCATCTCCCTCTCCGCTCGCCCGATGTCATCTATGTCCTCTTTCCGCCCATATTCGCCTCATGACACCCACCCAGCTTCTGTCAGCGTCCATACACCCTCGCACACGAGCAAGTCTGACTTGTATGCCTGGCGTGAGGTGTTCCAACTGTATGTCGACGCAGACATCTTTGAAAGTCACCAGGAGTGCTCGAGGGGCGAGAGGACGATCGAGGATGCGGAGGCACGGCTGGTGGAATTTCTGAAGCGGCTGGACGAGAGGGGATTCACGGACGGGAGCGTGTTCAAAGTGAAGCAGAGTGTGGAGGCGTTGCAGACGTTTATACATTTACTCACATTCATCTTCGATCTGAGGAAGGTAGGTGTATTATTTTACAACTCACATTGTCTTCAGCTCAATTCTGGTGCAGTTCCAGCACGCGACCACGGAGGCGACCCGGAAGATCCTCAAGAAGCATGCGAAGCGCACTGCTCTGCCCCTCTCGCCGACGTTCTACTCCCCGTTCGCTATCCCAGACCCTACCTCATCCCCGTCGCTGTCCATCATCGTGCCTTCGGCCCAGTCGCGCGGCTCCGAAGCGGCGCTCATCTCCAAGACTAGCGTCTCGCTGTCGCATTTACTGGGTCAGGCAATTGGGGAGACGATCCTGCCGATCATCCCGCACATCGATGACTACAGCTGTCTGATCTGTACGAATATCGCGTTCAAGCCGATTCGGCTGGCGTGCAGGCATCTGTTTTGTGTCAGGTGCGTTTTGTCGCGATCTGTGCTGAGAGTTTTGACTTACTGTGTCATATAGGTGTCTAGTCAAGATGCAGAAGCGTGGGCAGGACCACTGCCCGATGTGTCGTGCGCCTACTGTCCTTGCAGCTGACCGTTGTAAGTGTAAAAATCCTTGTCCTTGGCGTGATGGATTTGACAATGGGTACGCATATAGCGAACGTCGACTGGGCATTGTTGAATTTCATGAAGGACTGGTTCCCAATCGAGTCCAAGAAGAAACTTCGGCAAAATGAGAGGGAGGTCGCGGACGAAGAGCTGGCAGAGCTCGGTTTCGAACACGGTAATTGCACCATAATGTAGGCGGACACCTTGTTGTCTTTCTCTCTGGGCTTCTTGGTCTGCTTTCGCTAAAGTATCGTGTATCACGGACACCATATTTGCATACGATAGGTACCACCAGTATAGTGCTCGCCGACATACGAGCGAGAAGCGGATTTTATATATGTACAAACGAACGCGAAGGTATATATTTATACGTAGGTATCACAGACACGGACAGCAGGTCGCGCACAGAATAATAAACATCTACGACCGGTATACGCAGAAAACATGCAATGCAATGCGAGTAAAAGAGCGACGATGCAACAAATGATGATCAAGATCTACAGAGCTCCAATGACCCTGGGGGCTTGCCACTTTCCTGCCCTCAGTTTCGCGCGGGTAGGGCAGGGACCGGCGGCACCGTGTATTCGCCGTACATAGCCTCGACCTGCCTGACAAAATGAGCGCGCGCGCTCGCGCTTTTCTCCTCGTCGAAAAAGCTCCTACGGCTCTCCGACTGGCTCCACACGCTCGACGTCTCGACCTCGCTCCCATCGCCATACACGGTCGGCGGACGGGAGTCGTCATAGTGCGACTGGTCGTCCTCGGGGTCCTCCTCCTGCACTCGCTCGCCGTCGGCTGGCTCGTAGTGAGACAGGTCGTCGTCCACGTCTCGCTCCGAGGCGCGGTCGTCGTGCGAGGCGTTATCCTCGAAGGAGACCTTCCTCTGGATGCCCCCGCCGTTCAGCGCGCGAGGGCGTGGGGCATCCAGTGCGGACGCGGAGCGCGGCTGCCACTGGGCACCCAGCATCTTTGGATCGCGCCAGCCGCTGTTCGGTCCGTAGCCATCAGCAGACGTCGGTTTATTCATGTATGGATTGCGAGCGGCGTTTTCCTCCCGAAGGTCGGTGGCCACAGCGGCTTTCTTTCCAAACAGGAGTGGAGAAACAGAGCGGACGGGAGACACTGGGAACGGCGACACGCGCCCGCGTTCCTCTTTTGGCTGGGCAAGCGAGGCGGGGAAGGGGGACACTCGCCCGTGTTGCGCGCGGGGGACTGGCTCGGAGATAATGGGGACGAATGCCTTGCCAGCAGGCGGAGCCGGAACAGAGTTGGGGGAGCTCAGAGCGAGTTTCAATGCAGATGAGGGAGTTACAGGCAGTCCGCGAGAGGGCGCAGACCCAGCCGGGGATGGCCAGCCATTCCTGGGTTCTGTTGAAGTGGAACGGCTAGCCTGAGGTATGGCAGAGCCAGGAGACGTGGGTGGCTCTGGAAGAGGTCCCTGAGGAGGAGGCGTCGGAGGGGGAATGCCATAGTATGCCAGGACATGGGGGCGCAGAGGAGACTGAACGGGAGGCGGACTGGTCGGCGCGGAGGCCGATTGATGAGAGGGAGACGGGGTACTGCGCACTGAGGCAGATCTCGCGGGACTTTGGAAGGGTGGCGACGTCGATCCGCCGCGCGCGTTCTGGGTCGGCGTGACGAGGATGTATTCGCCGTCGGTGGCGGTGTGGACGCGTTGAGCGATATGCGAACGCACAGAGGTGGGCGAGTGAAGGTCGAGTGGCGTGGGGACATGCTTTGCTGACAGCATCGCCGTGTTCGGAGGGGAGATGATGGGCCGCGGTCCCTTCACTAGTGGGGGCGAGCGAGATGCCCTGCGGGACAGCGATCGCTGCGGAGGAGAGTCGGGCGTGTCCTGGGCACGAGCATACGGGTGCATCGACGGGACGCTCGTGCTGGTCTTCAACGGACTGGGCGAGTTCGGGACGGTTGCCAGGTTGCGGAACGTCGCGAGCACGTCGATGCTGGGGCGGTGCACAGACTGTGCGTCGCGAAATGCCTTGGTGAGGCCCTCGCGCGCGATCATGGATCCCGCGCGCTCTTCGCGTTCCGTCGAGGTGTACGACATCAAGCTCTCATGATCAGCCGCCAGGTGTTGGCTCGTGATGGTACTCGCCGTCGAGGATCCATCCGTCGAGCTCGGAGTGGGAGTGCGCAGGAACCGCTCCGCGATCGGCAACGAGACGAACGGAAGAGCCGGGACGGGCGGCACCTCCGGCGAAGGGCTCCCCTCAGCAGCATCGCGCTTCTTTCGCGACCGGGAGTTGAGGCGGAAGAAACCCTTGCGCTTCGTAGACGCCTCCGACAGGTTTCCGCCGTCGGAATCGTCAGTCGGTGCCGCGAGCGAGCCCTTACGTGCCCGTTGCTCCTTCTTGATACGAGAGCGCCCGGTGCTGCCGTCCGTCTCGTAATCCGTTGCGGGCGCGTCGGTGGCACTTGCCTTCGCCTTCGACTTCTTTTCGCCCTTGCTCTTCTTACGCTGCGTTCTGCTCGCTTCCGAGAAGTACCCCCCATCGCTTTCGTACTCCGTGCCATCCCCGTCCTCTTTGTCCTTCTTCTTGTTCTTCGCCTTCTTATCCTTCTTCTTGTCCTTCTTGCTCTTGCCGCTATCACTCAAATACCCTCCATCACTGTCCGATCCATTAGACCATAGTCGGCGCAATCTCCCATTGCGCGGACTGGGCGGAAAAGGTGATATGGTGCGCGGTTCCGGGGTAGCGCTCAGGTCGAAATGAATGCGTTGTGTCGCGTCGGAAGCTGCTATGGCGGACCCATTGCGAGATATTGACGAGGATGCTTGGCCCACTGAGCCGACAACCTTGCCTGCTGACTCATGAGAAGGGATAATTCCAGCACCGGGCTGGACTAGGGGGGACGTGGAACTGGACAAGAAGGAATCATCTGAAGTCGAGGTCGATGCGTAGGTCAAGCTCGGGGACACGGTGCTCTGTGGGAAACAACTAAGTTCAATAGAGTGCTTGATAAAGGTGTGGCAGACCTCGGTGTCGATATCTTCACTTCCCTCGTCTACAGGGCTGAAGATCCACTTCGTTACAGTGCAGTTGGTACCGACACCGAGCTCAAGTGCGCTTTCCAAGATAGATGCCCGCAGGACAGACGCGCGGTTCTCAAGGGGTTGCTCCCGCGCGGGACGAGCGGTGGGGGCAGCTGACATGCTGAAAGCTCAACGCGAGGAGCACGAGGAACGACAGGTAAGGTATTAGGGAACGTGAGAGGCCAGAAACCAGACAACACTCCTTTCGCAACGAGATAGACCAGACTCGTCGCGACGCCAGGAGACCGTCTGTGCTGAGAAGGAGTAAGACCAGCCCGGCTGTGGGAGACCAAAGTTCAGCAGAGAGAGGAAAGCATGAATGAAGGAAGGGTGAAAGGAGCGGCGCCGCTTTCCTCGAGGATGATGGTAGCAATAAGGTGACTGCCTCGTTCGGATTTAAGGTGCAGATAACCCCTGGATAACCCTCGTGTAAGGGTTATCTGACCGCGGTTCTCTTTCAATGCGGCAACATTCTTACCGCGACGGGCCTCGTTGTATTTCGGATCCTCGTTCATATGTTCCTTCGCTGCATGGTACTCAGGAGCACTTCTGATGCAGTCTAGAAATAATCTTTCGACAGGATGAGCTTTCCACATGCAGTGCGACAAAGGTGATGATGTCCGTTCGACTCTCTTATACAAAATTTCTCAGACATTCGCAGCGTCATCACGCTTCCAACTTCATGGCTCGCTATTCTACAGCGCCAGAAATGTCCATGTGCGTCGTTGGAAATTCCAGTTCGGACTGGCCTGCGCTGTTAGGACGCTGGCATGCAATGAATATGTCATCGATCCGTTTCCATCGCGCTGTCCGATCTTTCGCTGCGCTGTCATTGTTCCGAATAGGTCATTTACACGCTTCATCTCCTGCACGGTGCGGGACGTAGCGTGAAGTGCATACACACGCAACACCGGTCAATTCTCCATCACTCATAGGCTTGCATTGAATGCGATCAAGCCGTTGGTCTGTCCGACGCCGTTGATTGTCTCTACCATTACCCTCAGCGGACCATCTATGCCGCCCTAGATGATCGTTAAGCCACATCCAGCCAAACGTCATCGTTGCTGTGCGGAGCCGAACTGACCATAATTGGTCTTCCGCGGTTCCTCACGTTCATGATCTCGCTGTAGCCTCCGTGGCTTACCTGCAAGCCAGACCCTTGGGTCGAGCACGTCCTGCCCATCTTGGCATAATCAGTACATGTCGACCAGGCTAGCGGCGCACGGTCGAGCTCTGCTTGGTCTCACGCCATGGTGATGTAGCAGTTCCGCGCACCGTTTTGTAGCATAGTCCCAGGTGGCGAACTAGCAGACATCTCATCAAAATGCATGCCGCAGGGTTCAAGATAGTATGCTGGCTGCGGCGACGTATCGTGCGTTGTTGAGCGCGGAAGAACATACTGTTTTGCGCGACATGTCCATTCGGGCCTTATAAGTTTGCCTCACCTAATAGCTAGCGGAGTAGCGCCTGCTATTCGGCAACGGTGTGTTTAGTACAATATGCACCATGAAAGGAGCGGCAGCATCCTCTGGGCATTCTGGTCTTAATCTGTATGACGACAAGGGATCAGTCGCTAGTCGAGATAACATCCTATAGGCTGAGGTCGCGATGTGGTATCTAAACATGTATGGAGTATGGAGACTGCACGGAGGATGAATGGACATATAGCATGAGACATTCCATGAGATTAGCGACACTAGCGATGTGAGTAACTGAGAGAAGTGTGTACGTCAGCATGTAAGAGCCGTCGGGAAACTCATGGTAGCAACGTTAGAGAGCGAAACAGTCAGTCAGTGGCTGTTCAAGGTATGGTCGTAGGCCTGCACAGATGTGCGTTGCAGATGACCATAGCAATCGTAACAAGTTGTCGTGCCACTGTAAAGGCATGCAAGAGAGATTTGTGAGCTCTTAGCCACGTTGCACGAGGAATGCACACACCTATGCGGGTCTTCATAGCAGCAATCCCTGCACACCGTCCTTCCACAGCCCGACAAGGACTCATCCTTGACAGACTTATCCTCACAGCCCGGATACGGCTTCCAATCTTCCTCCATCTCCAAGGCCGGAAGCTTACGCCTCTGCCCAGAGGAAAACACAGAGCATGGCGCAACCGTCAAGTTCGCATTGGCCGCACTCGTGTTCAAGGCAAGCGCCGTACGCTTGGGCGACGGCAGTGGCGATGCGCTCGGCGTCGACGAGCGCGTAAGGGCGGGTGTGGGCGGTATCGACGGATAGCAGGCCGTACACGTCCGTGAGCATATCATGCACGTCGGCGCTTTACACCTGCATGGACAGGTCAGTGTGGCTCCGCTGGTGAACATCAAAGGATGCATACCTAGCGCATTGCACCAGTGTCGACATTTTCCCGTAGGCACCTCGGTGGCACGATGCACACATGACAGATTTCGCATTAGAGATCAGTGCGACCTCTTCGGATGGACTTGCATGCAATGTGTGCTCATGCACGGCATTGACCGTGCATGGATACTGATCTCCTGCGAGCCTTCGCCTCTTGATTGCGGGTCTAGCGGTGAGAGTCATGGTCAGATCGAATGTAGAATGATGTACCCAAACCGCAGCTTGACGGGGTCAAAGTAGCGGAGATGTGTATGGGCTCGCGACGACCGGCCGCCCAGCCACAAACGCGTGGCATTATATATCGACAAAAATACACCGAGCGGGAGTCGAACCCGCGCCGCTTGCTTGGAAGGCAAGCATGATACCGTTTCACCATCGGTGTCATACACGATCGCCGTCATAAATTTAATATATAGGTTGATTTCGACATCCTATCACTCTAGCTGCGAAAGCGGCCACTTCGTTCAGCGCATCGTTTGCTCTTCGCTGTACAGGCCCCCAAGGCACGCCAAACAAATACCTCATCATGAAAAACAAGAACAAGACGACAAAATTCCCCGTCGTATGTAGCAGGACTTTCTGACCTTGTCCGGATCGAGTCTTCACACAATGCGCCACATCCTCGCAGGCACGCATCAAGCGTATAATGCAGAAGGATGAGGAAGTGGGAAAGGTCGCGCAGGCGACTCCAATAGTCATCTGTGAGTAGTAAAGGCTCAGATGCAATCTCATCGCTGATCCTTTCTCTTCCATGACGGGCGGGCTGGCAGCCAAAGCACTGGAGCTGTTCCTCGCGATGCTCGTGGACGAAGCGAACAAGGTCACCGCAGATCGCGGCGCAAAACGCGTTGAAGCGTACCACTTGTGCGTTTCCGTTGTCTCAACACTTCCTACGCATGCTGATAGTCACCATTACTCTCTTACGGTCACGACGTCGCGAAATGACCCAGGAAACACGCCGTGGAGACAGTTGAGATGCTAGACTTCCTGAAGGAGATCGTAGAGGGCGTACCTGATCCCTCCGCAGGTGGAACCATCGACCTAGATCTCGAGGCAGAGACAGGGCGCAAACGGCGCGGCGGGAAGGGGAAGAAGCTCGCCGAGGGCGACGCGTCTACCGCGCCTACGCGCAAGCGGAGACGGCGCGGGGAGGGAAAGGAGGAGGGAGAGGCACCTGCGGCTGGGCGGCGGCGCGCGAAGAAGAAGGACAAGGAGCCCGAGCAGGAGGAGGAGCAGGAGGACGTGGAGATGGAAGAGGAGGAGGGTGCTGGCGGTGAAGAGGACGAGGCCGCTCCTGCTGCTGCCGTAAGGCGGCATAACGACGACGAGGATGATTGGGAGGGATGATAGATGAACGTCGCGTGAGGCCGTGAACTGGTGTATAGTAGTCTTATGTTCTCTTTTATGCGGACCTATCGGTACGCTCATCAGCGTATGTCTATCGCCCTCCGCTCGCTGCAATATACCCATCACAACGTGTAAATAGCAATATAATGTAATAACTGTTACAAGGATAGGGTATAGCGGGTGCGACAGTCTCGCCTTCCGTCAGATCAACTCGACCTCGCCTCTTGCCAGCAGTTGCTCAATGACATTGTACGGCGTCAACGATATTCGGCCTTTCTCCATCGTTATTGCCGTCCCACTATAAGCCAATAATCATGTGTCAGCCCGAACTCCACTTCATAACCGCGAAACATACTCTGGTAAGCGAACGGGTGGGCAAGTCTGGCGCGCGTGAACGAAAACCGGACGCATGCCGTCTGGCTCGGGAGCTGTGCAGGATTATAAACCTTCAACCATGGCGCGATGGACAGAGCATAACATTCGCACTCATGGGAGGCATGATGAAAGGCACGTCGTCCTCAAGAGACCGCTGTTCTGGCGGCAGACTTTGTAGGACAGATTGAGTCAGGTGATATTCGAGCAGTCGTGCATATCTACATCATAGCGAAGTGAATCCTTGTTTAAGATTTCCTAGATAGTGAGAGAACGAGACGGGAACTTACCGTCTGGCGTGTTTAAGCTCAGCTTTTGATAACCTCTCCTGTACTTCAGGCGTCTTACTGATCCACTTTGCGTACTTTTCGATCTGGACACGGTGTCAAACGTCAAAGCTAGTCGTGGCAAACCACGCACAGATACTCTCACCTTGTGTAATCGCGTACGTATATAGGAGCGCACGACAAACTTGACGCGCTCGATCTCCGTTTGCACAAGCATAATTCGGAAATGCTCATCCTCCGAGGAGTCCGGGTCTGCGCGAAGCAGCTGGACATCATCCGACTAGAGCTGAGCACGGTCAGAGTCAGTTCCCCACCGATGATGCTCTTGCAACGCTCACCTGCTTCTTGACATGGTCCAGGATCCTTCCGAGCAGCATCTCCTGTCCAGGGAGGATGTCCGGCGCGTGTTGTTCGTTCATCCAGTGCCGTATGAGCTGCTGAAGCTGTGTCTCTTCTGCCACTTCTTGAGGCAGGATATGTGCGTTCAAACCAAAGTCGTCTGGCATAGGAAAATCATCATCGTCAGGCACATTTCGCGCGCGTTCCATGAACGAGGGTGCGTCGAGGTCGTCGTCCAGCCAGTTGGACATTCTGGTACTTATAGTCCTCAGGGAAAGCTGGGATTAATGTCAAGCTGGGATTTCAGGCTGGAAGTCGCGGGTGGCTGTAATCAACGAAGAAGAGCGTACGTCTGTCCAGCAACTTGGCCACTCAAGCGCGCCCCGAAATCACGTAGCTGATCGGTGGCGCCGATCACCAAGCGCCGGTGGGCGATGGCCCATTCTACCGAGAATGATTGCGGCTGCTGAGAGTCAACACAACTACCAGAAGAACAACAAAGCTAGAACACAATCCATTCCACACGACGTTATACGTTGTACAAGAAGACTACATAGAACGGAAATAGGACATCACAGAGCACACAGCAGATATCAATTCAAGTTGGTCGACATCGACGGAAAACGGTCTGTAATAGGCCATCTCAAACGGCGTCATTTTCGACGAGTCTTCCGCAGACGATGTATTTTCCAGAAAAGTGCTCCATCCAGCCTGCGCTGTGGTTAGACCTTATGCTATGGCAATACTGCTACACGTACCTCTCATGTTCTCGCTGCGGACGGCGCAACATGTTAGTGAACCACGTCTGGACAAAGCTAGACGGACAACGCACATCTCTTCCGAATTCAAGTCATCCAGCTTATCCAAAGGCTGGTCCACTGGAGTGAGCATCTCTGCATGTCGAGGTCGTGACTTAGCATGAGAGAGACCCGTATGGAAGCTGGTTACACACCAACGTCAAAAGACTGTTTCGCCATGCCTCGGGACGCATCGCGTCCGGCGAAGTTCGCATACATTCCATCTGCTCAGATAAGCATTGAAGCTGTGCATTACGGTAAACCAAGGTTCGAACGCACTCGGTCCGTAGAAGTTTCGCCCCGCAGTCACGTCGTACACGATGCCGTTGATACCGAGCAAAATGCGTTTGCCCTCCTCTCCATTGAATGGCTGAAGAGTGCGCGGCGTATACGTTTGGAAGAGTAGTGTCGGAGGATGGGATTTGGGCATCCAAGAGTATCCGCCCTTGAACTCATTTGGCACGGTCTTCGGCACAGCATTCGAGGGGAACAGAATACGCTGGACAGTGTAGAGGATGTACAGCAGGAGCGCCGTATTGATTGGTGTGCCTAGGTTGAAACTCATCGTGGTGGTAGCGGTGAACAGCTTAACGGTATCGTGCCACCGAATCTCCCAATTACGCCGGAAGCGCGCGCTGGTGGCGTGAGACATTAATCCCGGTAACAGCGCCCAACCATCTTATGTTCAAAGCTTCGCGTTGTCCTTGACAGTTTCACTGAGTTTGTGTACCAGCAGGTACGACCCCGTTGCGCTCATCTAGGAGGCGTTACCACATCAATTGCAACTCATTTGGTACACCTAAGGCTGCCGTCGGGGCTCGCTCATTTCTCGTATGGCTTCCCGCAATTTTAAGTGGAGGACACCCATGGAACAACAAGTGACGAATCTCGCACAATGTTGTGAAGCTCAGCATATTCTGCTATCTGGTCCTCAAACTGTTACTACGGGGGTTCTTTCGGGCTAGAATAGTCCGGCTTGGCCCTTGCTGCTAGAATGAGGTCTCGCGATTCTGTAATGTATGATCTGGCAAGGCCGATCAGCTAATTGGAATATACGCAAGCAAAACAGTCATCTGGTACGTCTGCGTGGTAGTATTTTGCAAGAACGAATCTCCCTGCTAATACCATGGAACATTGGCCTGACTGTTATAACCATTAGGTATCGTTACACGTCATTCCACCCTCATCCTGGTTCTAATGCGCGGCTTGTTCCGAAACGAGTCCCTCTCGCGCTGTCGACTTTTTTTTGCTGCTGTGTCCGTGTTCCTGCCGCCCTCGCGCGGATAACTATGAAGTCATCCGCACTATTAGACACTGTCTTCGAAGATGCGTCCTATATGGGGTATGGCTTTGCGGGGCGCAAACGCTGTCGGATGATGATTGCATCTATGAGGACTGCATGGCGAAGGATATGTTTGAGTCTTTATTGCTCGTCACTTCTCGCAATATGAACGGTGCTCGTATACGTAATGCGGTAAATACCTTCAATAGAACGACGTGTTCTGTGTTGGCCAATGGCAGACGCTAGCACCGAATTCACAGTGGTTAAGATGACTCTTTTTTATCGATTGCGCTCGAAGTAGCGGGCGAAGATATGTGGAAGTTCGAAGACATCAACTACTGTGTTGGAGGGGGTCGCACTGGCTGACACTCAATCATAGGATTCCGCATACTTCCAGCGAATATCATGGAAAATGTCATCGGGTGACGAACGATAAGCACCGACGAGCTGTGAAAAAATCTAGCGCGAGGAACGGCATCCAGCGTGAGCGCTTTCACGCATCTGGATATCCTTGACCACAATCTTCTCACGTAGTAAATGCAATTTTATCTACGCTCATCGCGTCGCCGACGGTACCAAGATATCTATGTACCAAGGATCTTTGTGATGCTTTGGCTGGTGCGCCTTGCGTGTTTTCGTTGCGAAGCTGCCTGCCCATCTGACGTGATGAACCATTGAGTGGCGAAGCTTCCTGCACAGGACCAAATAACACTGCATACGGAAACACAGCCCTGGACACGGGAACACAGCCCTGAAGTCCCTTGATAATATCCGCCGCGGAACCTGGGTCATGCTTCTCACTTATCCTCCCTTCCTCTCTATACAGCAAGTTCCTGCCGCACCGTCGGTCCCTCCGATTCCCGCTGCACTCGGGCCAAAGAGTGATGAGCCACCTTGCCTGGGTATCCACTTGACCATTCTTTCCGCTGATCCGCCACTCAGGCTCAGACAATTGATAGCCAATCGTGAAGTAATATCCATAAGATGCTTTTTTGTATATGCCAGAGTCCCTTATACTCTGCCTTGAGGCATCCGGACGACGAAGAACATTGATGTCGCTAGTGCGTCTACCCCGTGCTCTCTAGATATCTGGATACTGATCATTAACTCCGTAGAGGCTCTCCCCTGCGGAGGTTCTACGAGAACGAGTAGTCGGGGCTCAAGGCGGCACGTTCCGCTGTGCTCCGGCTCAGATATCTGTATTACTCGTAATCTATCCTGGGTCGCATGTCTTCAGATATCCATGATGCATTTAGGACACTGTGCGTCCGTCGCCGGTGCCTGTTTAGCCAAGCAGCGGAAGGGAATGGCCAGGACGTGGTGAGAATTATGTGCAATGAGGGGAATGAACGGATGATTATCTTGCTTTACACTTTCTCCAGAAGCAAGCATTGCGCTCGTCATGGAGGCCATCGCGAACGACAAAGTTGTCTGAAGTTGTGCATCCGCCGACACAATTGGTTCGTCCGGGCATTCCGGCCGTCTTCGTGCTCTCTGGATATCCGGTACCGATGGCCACGCTTCAGAACGTATCGTTTCCGCGTGTATTGAGGCTAACATGCAGAGGAAGTGCGGCTCCTCGTGCTGACGAGTTCTGCAGGATATCCGTATATTGTTACGACTTGACGCCGTCGGCATGTCTGCCTCACCTCATGATATAAAAACTCGATACCGCCTTCACCTTCTATGCCCTACCAAGCACTGTACTGTAACGCAGTATGCCTGACATGCTCCCGCGCTCCTCCGGTACGTCTGGAAGATACCGCTCAGAGCTGGAGGATGCGCTCGGCAAGCCCGCGGTATGGATTTATCTTGCGTCGATGTATGTCTCTCATAGAGTTGTTCATGTCCAGAACGTCAGCTTTCAAACTCATGAGGTCGCGGCGGGACCAGCGGTCTCAGAATCCCAAGTCTCGCTCTCGGTACGCTAACTAGCTCGAAATACATAGCTCTGTCTCACGCACCTATAGCAGGGCTCTCACGTGCAACCACCGCCTCTAGGAGTACGTTCATTGCATGCATGCCTGTTCAGATGACATGGTCTGACTTCATGAAGCCTGTTCGTCATGTCGATTCAACTAATGCGGCAAGATATGCGTCTTATTCGTCCACAGCGCTTGCTTTGCCATCGGTAGGTTGACTAAGTGCGTATTACTTTACATGTCGCTCATATTGAAGTTTCAGAGCATGTATTCTGCGGGGGTCTCCCAGCATGTGCATCTTCGAGATGTTCCGGGAGACTTAGAATCGGGAAGGTCGTCGATCGTATGTGGCATTACATTTGATATGAGTTGTTGAGTTTGATTATGATTGACTCGATCCATTTGAAAGGAGGAGAACGGATCGCTAGCTGCAAACTCATATGGCCAGGTGCTCGATCATGACCAGCCTGCCCACGATTCACCATATGAGCCGATATCGCAAAATGCGTACACTCCCCAGAGCTGTTTCAAAGCGTATCGACTTGTTGACTTCTCTGTCGATGATCAGCGCGGGATCATGTTAGCTGACGCACTTAACGGCTGTGAACGACTGTCGAATTGCGATGATTTCGTTTTCACCGAAACAACGGCTCAAAAGATGTCTCTGCGCATCTTGGTACGTTCGGCACTTCTTGCGCTGGAGCACACCTCTGACAACGGCCTTTCAAAGTTGCCCGGCTATCCGGAATATGACAGACAAGTTATCGTTAGAAATTCGAGGACGCCACCAGAGTCTATCACGGTGGGAAAGCTGGCGCAGATAGCGGCGAAGGAGTTCAACCGCATGCTAGAGGTTGGTTCGGCGTCGTTCATTGCTAAACACTCCCTGGGTCACTGATCTCATACGTAGAAACAGGCTGAGGGGAACTACCACTTATCGTTCTCCCCCGACGACGTTGTGCTGCTTGGAGTGAACCGTGTGGCGAAAGGCAGCATTCAGCCTCGATTCGGAATCATCAGGCCTCAGGCCTCGTAGGTCATGGAAAGATTGATGACTTCACGCATTGTGCGTGCAATATTACAATTATTTTGTCAATTTTCCTGTGAAAATGTCAAGCTTATTCCTTCATATTAGTGTCTTTGTCACCATTCGCATATCAGGAACGATGCCAGCGCATCCAGGCACGGATATGTGATCAGAAAGGCCAATGATCTGCAACCTCGCCGTGATTTCCGCTTATTGTATTCCCCGATACAACTCCGCGACGTGTTCGCGCGAGCTTTTGCACGGCCGAGGCT
The DNA here is from genome assembly GCF_001632365.1 of Laetiporus sulphureus 93-53. NCBI lineage: Eukaryota > Fungi > Basidiomycota > Agaricomycetes > Polyporales > Laetiporaceae > Laetiporus > Laetiporus sulphureus. The sequence continues at coordinate 24,070 of NW_024468606.1, forward strand.
ATGAATCGCGAGCCGTGAGAGAGGCGCCGCGGAGACTCGGCTGAAAGTGCGAAGATGCCTGCGTGCGATAGCCCCTTGTGAGAAAGGAGGAGAAATGTGCGAAGATCTTGAGATTTTCTTTGACTTTCTCCTGTTGTGACTTTTCCAAACCTTCCTCTCCAAGTTATGCGCTTGATGGGAAAGGTTAAATTCTAACACCCTTCCTGCAGTGAAAATCCTTGCCGTAAAGTCGCTCCTTTGACCCGCACCATCACATTTACATGATCTAGGTGCCGCTTGCTCACGTCTATAACGTGCGTTCAGGTTTCTAGTGTCTCTGTGTATCGGGAGTACTTGACTGGCGTATGGATACACAAGCTTTCTGTGATTTGCTGTCTGTCCTCTAAGCCCAGAGATCTTATCATTCGACATGTTATAGACGTCGTATATGCCTCGATGATGCTCAAAGTGCTCAGAGCCCCGTGTACCTATGAACTCGTGGTTTCGCATTCTGTATCGACGCCCTGCATACGAAAATCAACTGGCGTCTGTGAGGAATGATTAATGATTGGTGAACAGACTCTTTGCTCTGCATGGCAGGACATTCCAATGCAATGCTTTTATGCTGTCGGTGAGCCTCGGTCCTCTTTGGATATAGAAAAGCATTTCGTCCAAACAATATAAAACAGAAGAATGTTGAAATGGCGAAACCACCTGAAACACTAGGCCCGTTTCAATCGACAGCGACACGAGAGTACAAACTGGCAAGGTACGCTCATTCCACCTTGCCGGTTTGTCTCCTCCTGGTGCCCACGCATTGACCACATTAAAGCAGGCGGCACTGCTTGCATTCCTCAACGTCCCAAAATGCCACAAAAATAAAGATGATGTGATACGGCATGCTATAGCCACTAAAGCGCATCAAAATTGGTATGTGCAACCATGAATAAAGCGCCAGGTTGGGTCGAACTTATGAGAACCTACGGAGTACTAAGAGCGTCGAAGATGCATAGAGACTCAGCGTTCGTACTCCTAGCAGGGAGACAACATCTGTATTCACCTAAGAGTGTCAAAGATGCGTAGAGACTAAGGAACGTGTAAGTACAAGCAA
>NW_024468606.1:25779-35298 GCF_001632365.1 Laetiporus sulphureus 93-53
GTGGGTGCTTGAGACTTGTGGTGCGGAAAAACCGTGACAGTACCCCCCCTCCAGGCCGAAGTGTCCTCACGAGGCTTGAAGTCTAGTCGTAGATGCGCGGGTGTACGGCTTGTAGGTTCCATTTGGTTTTGGGTATTGGCATCCGAGTACGTTCCGGGTCATATGTGGTATAAGTGGAGACGTCCTCTTCCTTCACTGAGGTATCTTTGAAACGCATACGTTGCCAGGGTATTGGTGCATCGTCGAGGTAATAGTAGCCATGAGTACGCTCCGGGCACTGGACCTTTCCTTCTTCTACTATCCACTGGGCGTTGACTGGGTATACGAATAGATGGTTACGTGATTTGGGGGTTCCGACGAATAAGACCGTATGGATATAATGGTCTGGGTTCGCTAGCCAGATGCAAACGATGTCGAACTTCTCAGGTATCCCTATTTCTAGGCCGATTGGGGTATCGAGGGGTACGTGAAGTACGACATGGGCTTGGAACTTGCGCTTGTACCATCGTATCATTTTGTGATCCCAGTAGATCTTTTCCTTCCACTCTTCTTCTTCCTGCTCCGTCATCTTTCCTCCCTTACTGTCAGGTTCATCGTCGCTTTCTTCGCCTCCTTGAGCGCGGATCCTTTGACCACCGGGTATAGTGAGGAGATTAGGCGGTTTGGGCGCCTTGGGATGTAACTTATAGAAGTTATTAAGTAATAGGATATAATCCTTTGCTATGGTAGAGCGGGGTATCCAAGTGTTCTCGGTGTCGTCCTTCCCTTTCCATTTGACCAGGTATAGTAGTTCAGTTTTGGACTTTTTACTGTCGAGGATTTGGCTAATGGTGGGGGGTTCGCCTTCCGGAACGGGTATAGTAGTATCGTCTCTTTGTACACTAAATTGCGTGGGGTGATAGGGTATTAATAAGGATTCGTGGAAGACGGGGTGTATATGACGCCAAGTGGGTGGAAGCTTGAGTCTGAACGCCGACTTCCCGACTTTTTCTACTATACTAAATGGTCCATAACGTTTATCGTCCAGCTTCTTGCTTGGTCGAGTAGTCGTAATATTAGTTCCTTCTAGTAGTACCAGATCGCCCTTGATATAGGCTGCATGGTCCGGGTATTTGCCATCGTGGTACTTTTTCATTATACCTTTTGCTTTGGTAAGGTGATTAGTTGCGTCCTTGGAAAGTTCCTCCATCTCCTTCGTCCATTCTTCGGCCGATTGGTTGCGGGGTTCTTTCCTGGTTTCGACTCCCGTGTAGGGATGGTATCCATGAGTAAGGTAGAATGGGGTATAGCTGGTACTTGCTTGTCTATGGTTTCGGTATGCGAACATAGCGAGGGGTATTTTGGATGGCCAGTCGTCCTGTCTATAGGAGGTATATATCCTTAAGTAGGTCTCTATTTCCTGGTTCATCCGTTCAGTCTGCCCATCTGTCTGAGGGTGGTAGGCAGTAGAAGGATTTCCCTGGATGCCCAACTGTTGATATACATCCTTAGTAAACGAGGATACGAACTGTGGTCCTCTGTCGGACCATATCCTTTCTGCTAGTCCGTGTGCCGACATTACGTGCTTAATGTACAAGTCCGCATAGTCTTTTGAGTTAATCGACTCCGTGCAGGGTATAGCTATGAAGTCTTTCGACTTCAAGTCTACAAATACAAGGATGGAGTCGTACCCGTCTACAGTAGGTAGTTTTACAATAAGGTCCATGGAGATGTACTGCCAGTTATGATCTGGAACTGGGTTTGGCTCTAATGGTGCTGATCTGTGTTGGCGGTTAGGTTTGGCCTTTTGGCAGGTCCCACAACTTTTCACATACGCTGTAACATCTTTGATCATCTCCGGCCACCAGTACGATCGCTTGATTAATTCCATGGTCCTTTCTATTCCTGGGTGTCCCATGAACGCGGCATCGTGGTGGGATTGTATTACTTTGCCGATTATTTCTTGGTTATTTGAGATTATGAGAATTTCACCCCCCCTCCAGAGTGTGCCGTCCTCGGCTGACTCGAGCTCCTTTTGAGGCAAAGTTTTCCATAGTAAATATTTGGAAGAGTGTGTAGCGCAGAGGTCACGGATGGCGTCTGTCCCTACAACTTTGGTACTTCGGAATAACTCGGCAGGTAATACGACCTGATTGTCCAAGTGATCCATACCGTCGTCATAGTCTGGTCGTCTGCTAAGAGCGTCCGCTGCACTGTTTTTCTTGCCTGGGATATGATGGAGTTCGAAATTGTATTCACCGAGGAAAGACATCCATCGTGCTTGGCGAGGGTTGATCTTCTGGGGCTTCCTAAAATATGTCAGATTAAGGTGATCAGTGAAGATTTGTACAGTATGCTTGGCGTGTATTAGGTAGTGTCGCCATTCCTCTAGACAATCTACAATAGCGAGAAGTTCTCTATCGTACACTTGATAGTTCTTCTCGGCGTCCTTGAACGACCTACTATAATAAGATACCGGTACCCAAAGATTATCTTGCTTCTGCATAAGAACTGCCCCGAGGGCGAATTGCGAAGCATCTACTTCTACCATAAACGGGTCCTCGTCCGTAGGTATGTGTACAATTGGGGCCGATGTAAGGAGGTCCTTGAGACCTTGGAAGGCACTTCGTTCAGTGTCCGTCCATTCCCATTCTCGGTTGCCCGTAAGGTCCGAAAGAGGCTTGGCCAAGGAGCTGAAGCCTTTTACAAAACGTCTATAATAATTACAGAATCCGAGGAACTGTTGAACGTCCTTCTTGGACCTGGGTTCTGGCCATTCTGCAATGCCAGCAACCTTTGCAGGATCCATGCGAAGTTTCCCATGGCCAATGATGTGACCTAGGTACTCAGTTTCTTCTACATGGAACTCGCACTTTTCAGGTTTGCACGTTAACTTGTGCTCCCGGAGTATTTTAAGTACTTGTTTTACAACCTGGCGATGTTCTTCCATGTCCTTGGTGAATATTAAGATATTGTCCAGGTATACCATAACTTTTCCAGTGAGGATTAGATCGTGAAAGATATCATTCATCATCATTTGGAACGTTGATGGTGAATTAGTGAGTCCGAAGAACATCACTAGAGGTTCAAATAGACCTCGGTTCGTGACGAACGCGGCTTTTTCCTCATCTCCTTCTTTGATCCGTATGTTATTATAGCCCCACCAGATATCGAGCTTAGAGTAGTACCGGGCTCCCTTAAGCCGGTCGAATAGATCATTGATTAGAGGGAGCAGGTATTTGTTTTTCTTTGTGACTTCATTGAGCCGTCTATAGTCCTGAACTGGCCTTAACTTGCCATCCTTTTTCTTGACAAAGAAGAAGGGGGTGCCCCAGGGGGATTTAGACTGTCGGATGCGACCAGTCTTTAGGTTTTCTTCGAGGAATATATCCAGAGCTTCTTGTTCTTTTATGCTCATTGGATATACCTTTCCACAGAAAGGTTTCGCGCCGTCTACTAGTTCTATGGCGTGATCCCATATCCTGCGTTCTGGTAGCTGATCGAATTCAGCTTCCTCGAAGACTTCCTTGTAATCCCAATATTCTTCTGGAACTACCTCTTGCATGCTCTTGGCTTTAGTACTTTTGCCTTGAGCGATGGCTAGGTCAGTGGCCTTGGTGGCTCGTGTATGTTCGTGTTCGGAAAACTGTTTCCGAATATAATCGCTGTCCAATGCTAGCACCTTATCCCCATCTTCCAACTTAAGCTCCCCGCAGTTACAACGCGTGAAGCGAAGCGTGCATTTAGCCCAGTCGATGTCAGGGTTGTGATCTTCCAACCAGTCGAACCCGAGGAACATATCGTGGTCCGACAGGGTGGTCACATTGAATGATCGGCGCTCTCTATGGCCTTGGATAACTATATCTAATAATACATAGTGTGTCATATCGCCGTCTCGGTTGGGGGTCCCATCTGCGTTGAATACGCGGAGTGGTCGATCGAACGGTATCTTAGGTATCTGGAACTTAGATACGAATTGTTCGTCGATGCAGCATCCGGTGCAACCTGAATCTAGGAGGGCTTTGGCGGGTATATTCCTATCCCCAACTTCTATTGTTACAGGTATATCGATCTGGCGATGTCGTCGTACTGCTCGGACGTTGAATTGTCCTCGCAGTTTAGTACCGGTCGATCCGAATCCAGCAGTCCCTCTTGCTGTTTCTGCTATCTCTGTCACGACTTCGGTGATGGGGGTATCGTTACGTTCCAAGATTAGCTGGGCGACTCGGTCCCCATACTCAATCTGGAACGGGGTTTCAAGGGTATTGATTAGGAGTATTTTGACTCGACCGACATAGTCAGAGTCTATTACTCCGGCTCCTACATCTATTCCATGTTTTACAGCCAAGCCTGAGTGTGGAGCGATGCGCCCGTAGCATCCGCTGGGTATCATCAACTTCAAGCCGGTATCTACGAGAAGACGGGAGCGTCCGGGAATGACCACTTCCTCCGCTGAATGCAGATCATACCCTGCCACGCCTTCTGTTTGGCGGGTGGGTACGATGGCTTGCGGGTGGTCTAAAAATACATGCAAGGTGGTTTTCTGTGCCTTCTTCCTCGGTGTACGCCTTGCCGATGTCGAAGCTTCCACTTGCAGACTGTCCTGAACCGAAGAAATGTTAGAAATTGAGCTATTCACGGAATTAAGCACCGATGCTTCTTGATCCGGCCGAGCTCGATCAGGCACCACTAAGGTCCCGTCATCCCGAGACCCCGTTTTCGCTCCTACTACTGTTACATTAGAGTGGGCACCACTACTTGTACGCATATTGTCTGACGTAGTGCTAGTGGTACAGTCGAGAGAGGAAAAAATAGAAAATCGAGATCCGCTAGGGTGTGGTGGTGTGCTGTCGTCTGCATCAGGGGTACTGAATTTTCCCTCTGAGCTTAGACCCTCCTGCCCACATCCCTCCAGGGTGTTTTCAGGTATGGCTTGATGGCGCTTCTCAGGCTTTGCCTCTACCACCATCAGCTCGACTCTCCCTGGGGACCTACCTTTTGGTGACCCGTCTAAACCATGGCCCTTCTCAGGTCTCGTGACCTCCGTGACCATGGAATGGCCGTTAGTGGTCAGGGGTGACCCATGTAAACCAGGGCGCTTCTCAGGCTTTTGGGCCTCCACCACCGAGGAATGCACGTTACTGGTCGGGGAAACAGAAATGTCCAGATCGAGTCGAGAGTCCTGCAAGACTTGCGTACTTAAGCCTTGCCGAATTGAAAACCCGCCTGGTTGAGCAGAGCGGGGTTGGCCGCAATGGCCGCCTTGAATGCTCGTACGGCCTCGGTTTCTTCTACCGTACTGGCCCGAGCTGCAGGCTGGGCATCCTTCTTGCACCAGCACTGTGCCTTTCCGTCGTAGTAATGGGTGTGCCATATATCCATGCACGACCCTTTCTCCGACCTTTCTTTTCCGCATGTACCACACTTCCGGTGTTTGTCGCGTTCGTTCTCGACGCCTACCGTTTCCTTGTGTGGCACCGCTTTTCCTGCCTCATCGACATTCCTGATGGGCGCCCTTCCCGTTGTCCTAACCGCGTTGACCGTTGCCGTTGTAGAACCTTCCTCTTGGTGGACTTGTCGGGTCTTGGAGTCCTTGGCTTTCCCTTTGCCCTTTCGGTCCTCAAAGGTGGATGCCCATTGCTGCTGCTGTTGAAGGTCCAGCCGGGCTGCAACCTGCTTCCACAGGCTGTAGCTATTGACGTCCCGGCTGATTCCTTCGGACGCCCATACTCTGTCGCAGAGTTCTTTTCTCATGGCCGTCCTAAGCAATTGGAGCAACAGCTGCTCATCCTTGTACCCTGAGACCTTGACCCAATGCTCCCATTCAGCTTCGAATTCCTCCCAAGGCTTGTACCATTGCTGCATGTTTCGCAGCATTCGTTGACCTTCCAGCTCCAGATTCGCGGGGTAATACATCTTTTTGAAGTCCGTGATGAAGTCCTGGAGCATGGCATATACCGGTGGGCCTCCCATCATTCTTTCTAGAAGGGAGGCTTTCCAGTGGTCAATTTGTGGCCCACGAATGTAAGACATTGCCCAGCGAATTTTACTTTGTTCGTCTTCGAACTCGCTAGGTTTCATGACAATGTAATTCATTACATCGACAAGCCATGCCTTTGCCTTGCCTTGGTGCCGTCGAATGGCTCCGGGAGGTTGACCTTTGGTCCTCGGAACGATTTCCTATGTACTTCGTCCGAGGATGCTGGCGGCGGGGCTGCAGAGCAACGATCCCGATCTGGTGGGGGAACCGGTTGCTCTGGAGGGAATGCGTAGTGCGCTCCCACCAATTCGTCATCTTGGTCTCCCTCGTAGGAGTGTGCCGGGGACATTGGGGGCGTCTGCACCCTAGAGGGCGGCTGCTCAGGGTTTGCCTGGTGTGCCGGTTTGAGCCCACTAGGGCCGGCGGTTCCGCCGACTCCCTTTACCCAATCCCGAATATCCTGTTGACCGGGGTCTTGCCTTCTCTTGCCCTTATCGACCGGTTTCTTGGGTGATCGAATTGGAGAAGGTGGAGGCAGACGTCGAATGGCTTCCAGGAGATTGATTCAGGTTTCCTGGGTCTTGTTGATCTCTTCCAGACCCTTCACCCTTTCTTCACTGGATTTGAGCGCTTTCTTGAAGGCTTCCAGTTCCATTGTTAGTTTGTGGATCTGGTTGCCGCGCTCTGTTCGTGCGGCCTCATACTCCTTGACTTGCCTCATTAGGCGATCTCGGGTTGCTTTGGCAGCCAGGCGTCCTTCTCGTGCTTCCGTTACCTCCCTTCGTGCAGCATCGAGTCTGCTGTGTAGATGATTGTAGTCATTTTGGAGGTGCGTGTAAGCACGGTGCATATCCACAGGTTGAGTCCAGAATCTGGGGGTTTCTTCCGTCGGTGGGGGAAGGCCAGGTCGTGCCAGGTAGTAACTCTGCCTATTGTCAGGGAACCTGTATCGCTCATACCCTGGTGGAGTTCCTGAATCGTGGCTGGACCAGACGTAGTCCTGTCTCCTTGCCGCTCCTCCGTGTCTCGCCACCACATCTATTGGTTGTGTCCGATATCGCTGTCGATCTTCTTCGGAATGATCTCGAGCTCAGATATCGTACTCCCACTGATGGAATCGCCTCCCTGTTCTTAGTTCGTCGGGATACAAGGTGGCGAATTCTTCTACTAATCGGGCTGAAGGCCCCCTCCTCCTGGGGAGCACTTCTAGCATTGCTGGTGTCATGAAGTATCGGGGAGTGGGTGCGAGGATGTTGGTGTTGTTGAACGAAGACGGAGTGGATGCCCGGGGTACTGGGCCTTCGGGATTTAGATGTCCTTCCACGGAATGTTCGGATTGTGCGATTTCGGCCATGTTCGGTGCTGGTACCTGGTCGGGGTTTTGACAACCTGTTCAGAAAGGTTCTTCTTCGTCGGAGGAGATACCGTATTCTTCGTCAAACAGGAGGTGGTATAACTCCTGGTCGTCTTCTACGGTTTGTAGTGGTCCGGGAGATTCCTGGACTATACGGTGCAGCTGGTATTCGAGCCTTTCGTAGTAGTCGATGATGACTTGGTAACGGTAGAGGATGAAATGAGCTTGGGCGATGTGAGGTTGGTAGATGAAGTCTGCCCGAAAGATGATGCTGAGGTGCTCGTAAACTTGATCCCACTCTACTGGTCCTGGAGATACGGTGTATATAGATGTATATCCTTCCAATGAGAACCTTTGCATTCGATGTTGTAATCTACTCGCGTGCTTGATGAGTTGTTCTTCACCAGGGCCTTGTAATGACCCAGACGCAGCTTTAGAGTCCTGCTACTCCTGGTAGGTCTAGTTACTACGGAGTCCTGAGTGGCGCGGTTCGCAGTCGCAGAGGGGTCTTTGTGGTCTTTGATTATTTCACCACCAGTGTCCAACTACCTCTGAAGGGATGTAACCTTGGTCCACCTGCCGTTCCAGCAGAGCTTTCCGAGAGTTCGTCCCACGCCAAACGACTATTTGTCTACGTAGGTACTGGTAACTAAACCCCTAAGTAAGTCAGAACTGCGCAGGGGTTGAATACGCGTCTGATGCCGCTTTAGCACTGAGCAAGTAGGTTTATTTCCTCACTACTCGAGGTTGTGCAGGTCTCGCCAAAGCGGTCCAGAAGTGTTGCTGATTTACAGCTTCAGAGCCTTTTCAAAGGTGACTCGTTCCTCCCGCAAGTTCTCCCTTGTCTGCGGTTGTTACGTCTGCTACCTCTAGACCTGGTGGCTAGGATAGCGACATTAGAGGATAAATCCTCCGTATAGCATGGCAGCTAGGCCGAGGATTGTTTATATGGACTAGCAGAACCGAACGTCAGATTACCCCGCTGGTCAGTCCAATACAGGAGTTGCCTCGTTGCTGCGGCGTACTCGATATCGGTACCCTTTTAAGGAGTACTGCGTCCTTTCCCCCTAGAGGTGCTGACATCAACAGGCACTCCTGGCCCTTCTTGACAGCCCTGATGCGGTTTTAACCACTAGGTTTGTGTAGGAAATCCCCTTACGCCTGGGGTCGCGGCAAAGGTTTGGGACTGTAGTATGTCACCCACTTTCGCAGGAGGCTGGTTTAGGGCCTATCACCGGGGGCATGAGCCCATGATTCTGCTGGGAACATTTTGGACACATCACAATAACAGTCGCAATGTAACTCTAATGTTACTGATGTAAACATCATGGAATAATTTGAATTATCTCGAGTGAGCTCATTGTGGAATAATAGTAATATTATTCAGAAAGACACCAGGATGAGACAATGATTTTGCTCCGGCCAGCATTCATATAATATATTGGTATCATTTTGAATGGATCTTAAGGGTACATTACAAATGTGATCAATGTGATGTTACGATGAGTACCAGATGCTTTCCATCATGTGCCGGCTGGAATCATCTTGAACGCATCAGGGATGTCCTAATATGGTTAGCACATTACTATATATAGTAATAACAATTATGCGATCACAATGAACCCATTGGGAACATCTTGAAGACATCATGGCCACTCACAGGTATCATTTGAGATTTTCTCCCAAGAAACATTTAGGATGCTATCACAATAATGCTTGAATGCTGTCATTCGCAGCATTGGGGTCTCATTCTTCCATCTTTATGAATGCTATCCAAATTGTGCCGCAATGTTGATGCTTAAAACATTTTAAAACATTCAAAATGATTTCAAAATGTATGCGCTAAAAACATTGCGTAATTATTTGGACTATTATTACAATGTGTCCAAAATGTTTCGGGCGGAATCATGGGTCCATGCCCCCGGTGTATGTATCCTGACTGACAATTCGCGTATTCGCTTCACCGAAGAGGTTCAGCAGGGCGCAGTTAAGCCCGAGGAAAGTGGGAAGAAGCCCTGACTGGGCACGATAAGGATGGAGTTGATCGACAGAGGTATGAAGTCTGAGGCGTCGACCGGTGCCCACAGACTATAGAGAGTAGTTTCGAGTTATGTGAAGAGTCTCAGGAACTCCTGGGTCCGCTCTCGCCTAACCCGTCAGGGTTCTTTAGCTTAAGTGGAGGAGTAAAGACCAACTCGAAACTGAG
>NW_024468606.1:35583-41855 GCF_001632365.1 Laetiporus sulphureus 93-53
GTGGAGGCGTAGTGGTACATTCTATATATGGTAACTAGGTGGATAAATAATGGTCCGTGGGTGCTTGAGACTTGTGGTGCGGAAAAACCGTGACACAGCGGGATTGCGTGTTCCTGTTGGAAGTCATACGGACTTTATGTCCAGTGGGACACGGACTTAAACATTCCGCGCTCGTTTGCTTATGTAATCACGTAGCCACAAGCGCACTCAATCTTTTCCTGTTTCCTCAGCACTCGCATCATACATCAACTACTGGACTCCTTACATACTTTTTACTCATACACTGTAGTCACTTGTTCCTACGTGTCTTACAGGTATTTTATAAAGCACTCGCTTTATTCATTTGAGGCTGAGTCACTCTTTACTTTCGTGTCCTACAGCCCTCGTAAATTTTCACCTCGGACAATAGTTCCAACACTCCCCCTTAATCCCACCTGTACCTGGCAGGGTGATTCATCATCCCCTGCCCTCACAGCCAACAGGGTGTTATATCAATTCCCATGGCCATAGCATTATAGTATGCATCATTTCGCTCTGATTATAGCAGCTGATGATGCATCCTCTGCTTTGTACTGCAGTTCCTCATGCCGGCATCCTCCCTCACACCATGATGCATCACATGGTTCTTGCATGTGATTGATCAACCCACACACCGGCCTCCCTCCATGATTCGGTGCACCCTATTCATCATGAAGCCCACACTTCTGCCATCATTCTCGCTCTTCCTGTATCAGGGCTCTTTTCCCACCCCGGCCAGTCAGCGCCTCTGACTACTTCACAATTCGGTCTCCCCCCATCATTCCGTCCTTGCCATAACTGGAATATTTGTGTGCTTTCCTGTCCTACACTATGTGATATCACCTGTCTGATAATGTAGGTATGCCAATTTCTGCGCACTTTAGCACTTATTCGTCACCTCATTACTCTTGCTCTGGGCCAGCTTACCACCCTGACCACTCAAGTATGTACCAGAGCTCACTGTCAGTACAGTGATATCTGTATGCTTTGGCAATTACTACGGACATCGATAATCCATCATTGCATTGTCATTTCCAGTGAGTACGGTATTTGATTATTGAATTATTGCAGCATAGCAAGAATGATCGTGGTTATTCCTGCCATGTCTGCACCGTGCAGCGAGAGTGATGCATCGAGAACTTGAGCCTCAATGCATCATCCTTCTCGCAGTTATTTCTGCTGTGTCTGCGTCATGCAGCAAGAACCTGAGGCTCGATGCATCATCCTCCTCATGGTTATTTTTGCTGCGTCTGCACCATGCAGCGAGAGTGATGCATTGAGAACTTGAGCCTCGATGCATCATCCTCCTCGCAGTTATTTTTGCCACATCTGCGCTGTGCAGTGAGGATATGCATCATCCTCCTCACGGTTATTCCCGCCGCATCTGTGCCATGCAGCGAGAATGATGCATCGAGAACTTGAGCCTCAATGCATCATCCTTTTCACAGTTATTTATGCCGCACGTGCACCATGCAGTGAGGATGATGCATCATCCCCCTCACAGTTCTTCCTTCCTCCTCTGCAGCATGCAGTGGTGATGATGCTCACAACTGGTGATATGTTGTAACAATCCTGTCACAACTTGTCGATTGTCAGACAATGTACATATACATGAATATAATATACAACTGCAGAAATGTCATGTTGCGACATATCAGAGGTGCCATTTTCCTGCATCATCAGCAGTACGTACTACACCTGACTTCAGCCATTCATCAACTCACCTCCATGAATTCTTGCAGAACTTGCCCATCAACGTGCATAGCTCAGCTTGACAAAATGTTTATGCAGCCATGCCCCCACGGTATTCATCTGAGCTGGCAGGCTTTCTCCCTATGAGGCCCAGCCACCATTCAGCTTGGTAGTTGTGATACTGCACAACATGCTGCATCTCTTCTTTGAGTAACTGACACTCTTCAGACCATCGATGGGCCCGTGCCCCATGCTTTGCACCATTCGACATGCAGTGCTATAGCAGTGATCAGCACAGCACAGCACAGTGGTTCAAAATTTCTTACTTACCTTCTTAAACTCCTTGATTTTCGCTGCTGCTGTCACCAGAGCTGACACCAGAATTCTGCCAAATCCATGACAAAGTGCAGCGGTTCTTGGTCTCTGTGAACAGACCTTCAGACATACCTCTGATATCTCTGTCATCAAGCTGACACAGCTTGTGCTGCCATGTCTGATCCCCAATGACTATGCTGAAAACTTCCACCACATGGCAGGCCTTTCGATAATGCTTGGCATCTGTGTCAACTTTTCTTTGTACATTATCGATGATTCCACATGCACGCATGTTAGGGTGTTGACCATGCATGAACCTATCCTTGATGTGGTAGAGGTGACTTCATAGACGAAGATGTCACTGTAAGTTCTCTAGTGCATCGTGTGTCTGTGCCTTCCACAGACGGTATTCACAGTCCACAAGAAAAGGGTCACATCATCCTCTATCGAGGATCTCTGATGGCAGGTATAATCTTGCATGAGGCACGATGTTTGAAGTACTGTCCGAGTTTTGTGAATGCAAGACCATGACCACAGGGATATACAGCTGCTGAACCTCCGACCATGCATCGTAGCAACATTGGAGTGTATTCTGATGCTCGAGCACCTTTGCACGCTGGAGGTCAGTGGAGTGTGAGCCCAGTTCATCTGTATCTTCATGCAATTGATGCCTGTGAATATGATGTTAACAAACACACCAACGAACATGGGCAAGCTCACTGAAGCTCCTCCAGCTCCAAGCCACTCATTATCACCATGCTTGATGACATCGTATCATGAACTGTGCTGGCCTTGCCATTCTAAAGCTGCACTGCATCCTCCTCCACTAATTGAAGGTGTACACTTGCTTGCATGATAGCTTGGCGATAAATGAGCTGTCAGTATTAAGAATGTCCATTTAAGGATTTTCTGTACTCATTGCTTTGCATAATCTGGAAAGGATTTGGCTTGGATGGATCTCTCTCTCATGCAGTGATGGCCTCTGTCCACTCTGTTATGTGCTCTGTAGGAAGAGCCACAAAAAGCTCATGGAATGCAGCAACATGGGTGCTGCACTCTTCAATCGCATTCTTTATCTTGGTGAGCATCAATTCTGCTGTTCAAATGGATTAAATGATATCTATTAGAGTATCTCACCATGATGCACCCATGCGAGTAATCTTGCTCCAGTTGTAGGCACCGAAGATGTTGTCTAACAAGTCTCGACGAGAACCAGGACCCATCTTCTTGGTACTAGAAGCAAAGGGGTTGATGGCTGCCCAACCTCATTCCACAGCTTCGCCATCTATGCGTCCAACTTGTGGTGTGATATTGAATGAGTACCAAAGGTGACACGACTCTTGATGTGCGGGTAGATGAAATTTTGGAATGAGAAAGGTGATGGTGCATCCATCGAGATGGTGTTCGTATGATGTCATCTATTCTCAAAAGTGGATGAACCACTGACATGCAATGTCGTATGATACCACAATAGAGATCGGGGTATTTTGCTGTATGCTGCTCCAAAAAATATAATCCATATTCATATACCTAAGAAATACTGGTCAAACACGTGACAGGCTCTGTGATCATTTAAAAAACATACCGCTCTCCCTTCTGCAGGTCTCTGACAGAACACGGCCACTTCATGTCATGACGAGAACATTCAACTGTCCCCACCCCACTTTCTGCCATACCTTGAGAACTCTTCAAATTTGCGAGTTTCACGGCATTGTGATTGTTGCAGGTACTGCTTTTCTCCTTGATGACCTTGCCGTAAGTCTCGATATGTGCCTTATATTGCTTTTCCTGAACAAAGAAGGCGATTCCTGTATTGAGTCCTGGGTCAGCAGCATCAGACGAGATGTTCTTTCTCTTGAGCTGGAATTTCGCATCTATGCCAAGGAATAGTCGATAGAGCCACCTTTCTCAATAACTCATCATGAAAGCATGTTTGAAAAGTTAATAAACGCACAAAGTTAATGGACGCACATACTGCACTCGGGTGAAGCTTCCTTCCAATTGTCAGGGAGGTGATTGCTAGGGTGAGGGCACATCAGACATTCTACAGCACAACTGCTGGGTGTAGTCCCTGACACTCCACTAGGATCATGGCCACAGCCAAAGCGTTTGAGCATCTTGAGATGGTGCCACTGACACATCATGCACATCAGCTCAGAGTATCGATCCTGTGCTGCAACATGAGTTCAGCATGTTATACAAAATCTGGGAAGGTTGCACCTTAGGTATGTCCAGGCCCATATTATTGGTGCATCGCTCAAGCATAGAATAGAAGTGAAAACCAGACACATTCACCTGGGTTGACAGGAGGTAGAAGTGTTTGAGCAGCCGAAATGTTGTGGCAGTCTTTAGGTTGCTGCTTGTGGCAGGGAACAGCCGAGCATGCAGGAGCTGAATGTCGTGGGATTGAGCCACCTCGCAGTTGCAAAAATCTAGCCCGATGCTATGCATGCCAGATATATCCATGACTATGAAGTTATCCTCCCAGGCTCTCTCAGGATTATGACAGTGTGTGCCAAATGGATGTCTGACCTAAATATGGAGACCAGCCTCCTTGAGAGTCTTGTGTCAGAAATGTGTTTGTACCCAGACCTGCCAGCCAGCGCATCAGATTGCATGGTGGAATAGTTGTGATGTACTTACCTTCAAATGGTGATAGGGGCTCTGCTTGTGCATCATGATGATGCATTCCTAACAA
This sequence comes from Laetiporus sulphureus 93-53, assembly GCF_001632365.1. Lineage (NCBI taxonomy): Eukaryota > Fungi > Basidiomycota > Agaricomycetes > Polyporales > Laetiporaceae > Laetiporus > Laetiporus sulphureus. Next base: position 40,307 of record NW_024468606.1, read on the forward strand.
TATAGTGTGAGATCATCGCAGTCGATGCAACGAATCTCAGCTGTGGCAGATTGACAGCACAGACATTTCTCCTCCATATATCCACAATGACCTTCATGTTGCAATAATTCTGCAAGCCACTCATCACGATGTGATATCCATTTATGGAGAGGATGATTCTAATAGGCTACTGTCAACAGCTTGAGAGAGATTGTATTTGATACTCACACCTGCAGTACGTCATCGCTGTTTCGAGCATTCGTCCATGTCCAGAAGCTCATGAATGTAATCCACATTGATATTGGCTAGACCAGAATTGTCCCACACAGAATCTTGGATGGAGATGCTTTCCGCTTCAGGTAAGAATGATGTAGGTGTATCATCATCATTGGTCAGAGATGTACTTGTTGTGGATGCCATTGTCGCAATAAATGAAGTGCAGGCCGAAAGTCCATGATCGCAGGTGTATAAATCTATATGTGGACTGAGAGCATGAGGAGGCAGTCGAGATTGTGAGACTTGATTTTCATTGTCTGATTTATGGAGCTTTGTAACTTCCATAATATAAACCTCTTGCAACAGATCACAAGATGAGGAATTAACCTGCTGCATAGTACAACGGTAACAATGAATTAAGTAGATTAACAAATTCCTCATGTACTTCCATGTTGCAAGAGGTTTATATTATGGAAGTTACAAAGCTCCAATTGAAAGTTGCAGTCGTATTGACGGCACCACCATTTTGATGCAGACATCTCCATGAGCAGGCCTTTGATGTGGTTAAAAGCTGTTCGGGTGGTGATCATCAAAAACCAAATGTAATGATCACAAGATAAAGCAGTACGAACCTTTTATGTGCAGATGGAAACTTTTGCATGCCTTAAGGGCATGGTGTGCCTCTGTGAGCATTAAAAGGGTATTTAAATTGATAATAATACAGGGAAAAAAAAGTAAATGCACCTGATGAGACCTCCATCATTTCACATGAGCAAACATGCCAGGGGTATGTGGGCTACCTTCTCTCAGCTGCTGGAGGTGACGACTCAAAGTCACTATAAGGAATTGTTAACGCATCAAGAATGCATGTCACAGTAACACCGGACAAGAGATCAAAAAGACTAAAAAAAGGGACAGTCACGTGGAACGTGCCGCCCTGATCCCCCTGATCCCAAGGTATCCCCCTGAACCCTATGTGGCGCAAGAGCCTGTTGACTTACTGGTCGATGTGGCGAATGCAGGAAAGGGTTAGAGATATATGGAGGAGCTGGTGAGCTCAGTAGATGCTACTGGTAGTAGATGAGGAGAAACAATCTGAAGTTTCGTCCTCTACATGGCTGGTCTTATATACGCATACAGCGGGCTATCTTACCTAAGCTACCTATCTACGGGTATAAGGTAATGGCCGTAATGTGAACAATAGGATGTCCAAAAGTAGAACAATGAGTAGGGAGATCGATGGTTGCCGCAGTAATGCATGTGCACATCATGCCTATCTTGGTTTCCCTTTGTTCTCCGGTGTGAACATCGTGCCTATCTGGGCTTCTGGCTAAACTAATAGGAAGCGGAAGGC
>NW_024468606.1:44100-63904 GCF_001632365.1 Laetiporus sulphureus 93-53
TTGATCCTTTCCAGTAGTTGAGCATCATCAACTTCAGATGCATGAGCGGGTCGAATCGCATTGATAGCGAAAAATTCAGGTTTTAACAGCATTTGATTCGAATTGTCACTGTCTACCCCCCTCTCATGGTTTGGCCTCCTGGACAGAGGATCGGCACGTAGCATTGTCTTTCCAGGTCAGTGACTGAGTATGAAATTGAATCGTGTGAGGAATAATGACCAGCGCACTTGGCGCCAGGATAACTTCTGTGCCTGGCGGAAGTATGTAAGGTTGAGGTGGTCTGACCATATCTCAATGGGTTCTGGATGTCCTTCTAAATAGTGCCGGTATTCTTCTAGTGCGCGAATAATAGCAAGCATCTCCTTGTCGTAAATTTCGTAGTTCCGCTCATGTTCGTTGAGTGACTTGGAGTAGTATGCGACTGGATGCCTTAGCTTGTCTTCTCCTAGTTGTTCGAGTACTGCACCAGTTGCGTAGTCTGAAGAGTCTGTCTCTAGACGGTACAGTGCAGTGTCGTTGGGGAGTTGTAAGATCGGGGCTGAGGTGAACACCGTTTTGAGTGCACTGAAGGCTTGGTCTTGCTCTTCCTTCCATTGCCAGGGCACGTCCTTACAGGTGAGAAGCGTTAAAGGTCGTGCGAGTTTCGCAAAGTCCTTTATAAATTGCCTGTAGAAATTCGTGAATCCTAAAAAGGCCTGTACTTGCTTGACCTTAGTAGGTGTGGGCCAGCCAAGTACACCTTCGACTTTAGCAGGGTCCATCTGTATCGAGTTCTTGCTGATGATCATGCCAAGATACTCAATTGAGGACTGTTCAAAGAAGCATTTCTCCAGTTTGGCGTATAAGTCATTGTCCCAGAGATGCTGTAGAATGGCTTTTACTAGTCGTCGGTGTTCTTCGAGATTGTCCGTAAAAATAAGGATATCGTCTAAGTAGACTACCACCTTTCCAGTACGAATTAAGTCTTCGAGGACTGTATTCATCATTTTCTGAAAGGTACTGGAAGCATTGCAGAAACCGAAGTACATTACAGTGGGTTCGAAGAGGCCATGATGTGTGATGAAGGTGGCTTTCTCTTCGTCTCCCTCCCTAATCCTTATGTTGTTGAACCCCCATCTCAGATCAAGCTTTGTAAATATACTAGCATGTGAGAGTCTGTCGATGAGGTCCGAAATGCATGGGATTGGAAACTTGTTCTTCTTTGTGACTGCATTGAGGTTCCTGTAGTCTTGTACTAGCCTCAGTGATCTGTCCTTCTTTTTAACGAAGAAGACGGGTGCTGCGGTTGGACTCCTTGATCTCTTAATGTAACCTTTGGCCAACTCTTGGTCTATCCACGTGTCGAGCGAATTTCTTTCCTGTAGGTTCATAGGATATAACTTTGCCGGGCGTGGTAACGATGCCTCTGGAACAAGTTCGATTGGATGATCGTAGGGCTTTCTTGTGGGCATTCGTTCCGACTGCTTCTTGGAGAACACATCACCATACTCGTGGAAGTGTTTGGGGACATAGGCTGACCAGTAGTCTTTGTCCTGTTCTCCTTTTTGCAGCGCTCTATCCTGATTCCTCTTGGTGTCAAGACCCATAATGAGCGATGCTACGGCTTGTGCATCAGGATCTTCTGATAATGACACCCATCTAATGAAGCTGTCCATGTCGTTCCAGTTGTCACCTAACTCCTGGAAACCAACGAACTCCATCAGGTCTTCGACGTGGGGGATGTTTGTGTCTTCCAGGTCCTCCTCCTGGACTGCTACCTGTGAGGGTGCGCATCTGTGTGGGCACAGGGTGAAATCAACCGTGAATTTCCCCCAATCCACTTCGAGATTATGCTCCTTAAGGAAACTCATGCCTAGTATAACGTCTTTATGTCCTATATCGGTGACCAAAAGGCTTTGCCTGCTTGTGTGGTTTCCGATGGTTATACTTGGAAGAATCCTTTTCTTAATGGTTCCACCCTTGTTGTGAGATGCATCTGCGTTATAAACCCTGATCTCCTTCTCAAGTGAGATCGTAGTGAGATTCAACTGATCAACCAGCTGTCGGTTAATGTAGCAAGAATATGCTCCCGAATCAAGGAGCGCCTCAGTCTGGACTTCCCTTACTCCCTGTTTGAGGTGAACAGGTAAATTGATCGCATGTTTTGACGAACCAGTAGATGCGATGTATAAAAAACTTGATACTGGTACATGCGAGAGCGAGTAGGTACTATTACATTGTCTATGGGAACTCTGGCCAGACCTCAGAGAACCCGCTGAAGAAAATCCTCATCATCTTCTTCCTCCATGATCCTAGCTGCTTCGACAGCTGGTTCTGTTTCTGCCTCCTTTTCCTTTCCCTTCACGTCATAGCTGGCGATGAAAGCACAGACTGCTTCGTATCTCACCTTGCTGTCGTCGGAGATGTCTGAGGCCACGTTTGAAGAAATTGCCCTTGTTGCTTGGCCCCGCTTTGGCATTTCAAATTTGCCTTTGTACTTGGGGTCTGAGCATCGCTGTTTAAAAATGAAGGGGTGTTTCCTGCATCGTACACACAGCTTCTTTTCCAGCCATCCTTCCTGCTCCTTGGTGAGTGTGGATACTCGATCCACAACCATTGTGTTAGGGTCCTTTGAGGCTCATGGTGCTGATGATGATGATGTTGTTACCATTCCGCGCTGTCCTGCCTTATCGGCCCTGAACTTGAACTCCAGTTGAAGGCATAGGTCGAGGTATTCCGGCTATGTGATGGGGTCAAAAATTCCTAGACTGTCTCGTGTAACCATTGCCTGGTGTACGTCCTTGCTTCGATGCTCAGCAATGTAACCGATTAGTGCAGTGTGCCCTAAGTTGGTCTTAGTGGCCCATTGACGGAACTGTTCTGTGAAGGATACCATCGTGGGATACGTCTTGCCACAGATATCCTTCAAATGCTGCTGTGCATCCTTGTCCGGGTTGAGGGTCCTGTAGTTTACTTTGAGAATGTTGACGAAGTCTCCCATGTGCCAAGTGCCTGCCGTGCTGCTGCTCTGGTCGCGTACTCGGACATGTATGTGAATGTGCCACCTTCCAAATGCAGCAGGGCTGTGGTGATCTTGTGTTCATCGTCATTGATCTCATTCCACCGCATCCATATATCGAGTTGTTGGAGCCAATCCTCCAGACTTCCTTTGCCCGAGCGGAGGCTCAGCAATTTTGATGTGGGGCTTGTGCGATTGAGCCGTGCCAAACATTTGACCTTGCATCGCAGTGACACCGCTTGCTTTGAGTGAAGCTAGCTCATGTCGCAGCTTGACGTTAGCTGCCTTGATTTCCATCATTTCTTTGCCTGTGTCGAGCATTGCCGCCTGGGTTCCCGTGAGCTCATCATTTAAAACTGTCATATGCGCATCTTGTGCGAGGATCCTATCCTTGAGCTTCCCGATCTCTGTCTGGAGAACTGCCTCCTTAAGTCGGTGTTTGCTTTTGTTGTTTTGGATCAACGATTCAAAAGCCATCTTGTGCTCGTACATCTTGTTTCTGAGTACATTGTAGACCTTGACGATTTCAGTAGTGACCGTGAGCTTCATGGTGACGATTACCCATTCGTGGATGTGGTCTGGGACTTCTCTGGGAGCAGACTGTCTGAGGGCATCTTCTAGGTGCTCAAGTTGCTGTCCGTCAAACTCCCAGATGCGTGGAACGTAGGCGGGTACAAGTGATGGTGTCGGGGATGCTGGTCCTCTGACTTGTGATGCAGAATCCTGTGGTCCTAGCGCAGGTTCTGGTGAATTGCACTGTGAGGCACGTGAGGTGCTTCCGTCGTGTGCTGACTCGACATTCGTATGCAGGATGTCATCCATTCTTTGCCTGAACGTGGATGCGTGCGCACGATCGGCTCCTTCCATTGTGATGTAGGTAAAGATGTGTAAACTAATTGAAAATAAAGCCTAGGTACTGCTTGTTCTTGACTTTTCCAATCTCCCTGATGATCTCGTCTAACCTCTGCTGTTTCCCTATCTCCTTGAAGTTGATCCTCCCTATCTCTAGGCAGCACGTGTTGATGACCTGTTTGTCGACGAAGGTGTATTCATGAGTTCCCGTGTAGAGGTCTGCGCAGACTTTGTCTAACTCTGATGCGAGGAATTGTACCTTCTTTCGTTTGTCCTGATCGATTCTCTCCCAGAATGCTCCTAACATCGGTTGTAGTCTGAAGCGGGTAGCTAAGACCTGCTTCTTGAGTGTTTTAATGTGGAGGGTGGGCCTGACTTTGAACGGAAGAGGGCGAATGGGTTGTGCATGTGTGTTGACTTTAACAAAGTTGGGAAGGGGTCGCACTGGCTGTGGAGCAACAATGATGGGGGGAAAGGCGTTGGAGGTGATGATCTCTGGGGGTGGTCTTGGCTTTCGGCTGCCTGTAGTGAGACATCCTTTCCTGGGCTTGTAGCATTCGAGTGGGGGAGTGTGACTGCGAGGTCGGTGGATGATGCCTTGGACTCTGATATGCATAGTGTCAACTACCCTGGCTGCTGCACGCTGCCTGTCTGTAGAGGATGCGCCTAAGAATGCTAGAGTGAGAAGTCTTCCTCGCTCCTTGTTGGTCTCGAGGCGTTTGTAGCTGGCGTAAGGATCTTCTACCTTGGTGGCCTTGCACTTTGCTGTCTTGGGCTGCTCAGTGTCTTGCTGAGGCTCACGCCTGGTAGAAGTCGGGTTGGAATGTATGTCAAAAAAGCCGCGCGCTACGGCTGAAACTGCTTGTGCTGAAAATACGTGGCTGCTTGTGTTAAACACTAAGCAGGGGTGCAGAAAATGTCAGATTGTTTCTAATGTCATGGTAACACCGGACAAGAGATCAAAAAGACTAAAAAAAGGGACAGTCATGTGGAACGTGCCGCCCTGATCCCCCTGATCCCAAGGTATCCCCCTGAACTCTATGTGGTGCAAGAGCCTGTTGACTTACCGGTCGATGTGGTGAACACAGAAAAGGGTTAGAGATATATGGAGGAGCTGGTGAGCTCAGTAGATGCTACTGGTAGTAGACGAGGAGAAACAATCTGAAGTTTCGTCCTCTACATGGCTGGTCTTATATACGCGTACAGCGGGCTATCTTACCTAAGCTACCTATCTACGGGTATAAGCTAATGGTCATAATGTGAAACAATAGGATGTCTGGAAGTAGAACAATGAGTGGGTAGATCGATGGTTGCCGCAGTAATGCGTGTGCACATCGTGCCTATCTTGGTTTCCCTTTGTTCTCCGGTGTGAACATCGTGCCTATCTGGGCTTCTGGCTAAACTAATAGAAAGCGGAAGGCCAATGCATAATAATAGTCCTTGTTCCCTTTGTTCCCAAATGGGTGCCTCTATTGTATCCTGGAATAGACAGGTCTGACTGTATCATCCACGGGTCTGGACCATAACATGTGATGTGGACTATCACCTGATCTCTACACATCATGTCTGTGACTGAGTGGTGTGAGATATTGGTGAAGCACGTGATCTGTGGTGTGAGAAAAGTCACATGTGAACTTTGTGGCGAAAATCTGTGACAATGCATCAGCATGAACTCGTCAGCATGAATGCACCAGAAAAGAGAGCATGTGCTTGACGTGTTGCATACCCAGCCTATCAGATTGTTGATTCATCAGGAGAAAAGCAAGTGCTTGACACGTCGTGGGTCTAGCCTATCAGATTTGTCTGACACATCAGAAAAGAAGCATGTGCTTGACGCATCACGTACCCAGCCTAGCAGATTGTTGATTCATCTGGAAAACTGCAAGCGCTTGATGTGTTGTGTGTCCAGCCTATCAGATTTTTGACACACCATGAAGAATGGCATGTGCCTGACACATTGTGCATCCAGCCAATCAGCATCGTGATATCAACCATACTGAATTCAGTGGCCAGTATGTTTCGAAGTCAGCACACCATAGAAAACACTATGCAGGTAATAAAAATGTGCAAAATAGTCTCTGCAAGGCACCAGAATTATGTGGTTTTACTTGAGAGATGAAGTATTCAGAAATTACACAGAAGTACAATACATTTGGGTCACATTCGGTATAGCACCAGTAGGCATTGTGCAACTAAACTGCTTTCAACTGTATGCTCAACCTAGCTTATCACATGCCATCTGCTATCCTTGCTGTTCTTGCTATACCTCCACAAGTCTTCATGCAGCAACCATTCTATCAGATCTACCAACGGTAATTCATACATTGCCACGGTAATTCACCTGCTCTCCATGCTCTTTTCATCTCCCTTGAACTCATTGTTCTGATCTGCTGCTCCACCTTCAAGCAGCATAGAATCTTCACATTCCACTCTATACTGATAATATGGGAGACAGCTGCTAGTGTACTATCATGTGGATTACTATTGCCTACTGTCTGCTGCCACGCCTCCAGCCTTTGATCAATCTCATTGTCTATCTCTGCCAACAACACTTCCTCATCACTCCCTTCTAACCATCATTCCAACCTGGACCATCCTGCCTCTTTCAAGCATTGAAACTGTGCTGCGTGAAGACCTGATGCCAATTCATTGTCATCGTGTTGATAGTCATTGAACAGTTCATTAACGTTTGGTATCTTCTGCAACTCATTCAGAATTTGCAGAGCAAACAGGTGCGATCATATGCCTAGATCATATGTCTCTTCAGAAGTGCAGCTCACATGGAATGGATGGCATGCCAGGCTGATCAGCTGGGATGGAAGTCCCAGGATGGTATGGTGGAAGGGGCTTGGGTATAATTTGGTATGAGCAGCATATGCATTTTTGTTCTGCATTGCACGTCTTGCACGACCCCTGTAATGGGCATCCATTTTCATGAGTTTGTTGCCATACATTCTGCTGTGCTTACCTCACTGACTGCGCATATCTCTTCTGTTGCTCACGCTTTGCTGTGAGCTTTTCCTTCACCATCTGATGCTTCACACAATCCCCCATGGCAAGCAGTAGCAAGCTACAATTTCACAGGATAACGCTCATGGTGCTACTTTGACATCTAACAGGTAGGGAATGAGTTGAGCACAAACGTGTATTGCTGCTAACAAGAATGTAATATATACACATGCAGCATAGTAAACATGGCACATAGTGGGGAAGAGGATAGTATTCGCAATGAATTATGTGAGCAAGCAAATGGAGAGCAGCCAGGAGGCACGACAACATCGCATATAAGCAAATCTATCTATTATATCACTGACGATTCACAATCACAGCATTCCAGCCCTCATGAAAGTCAGACGAAGATGATGCCAACATGCCCACTTGTTAATGCCTCCATAAAGGCATTGAGGGCAGTGTTGAACATGGGGTATCTCTGGAAGAGGCATCCCAGCATGTTGGTGATGAGTGGGGATGTATTCAGCCTGGAGATAAGGTAAACACCATTACATTGTACTGGGAGATTCACTCACCACCCAGCAAATACACCAACTGTGTGGCCACGGATGATACAATACCAGCACGTTGAAGGTGGCTGCTCAACAGCAACTACGGGCCTGGCCTCATCATGATTGCTCTCAGCCCTCTCCTCGGCATTGACATACTGGAAGCCAGCATGCTCAGCCTCATGAGCATGTTCACTACTGCTGCTCAGCTCCGTGGTGACCAGAACAGAAGCATCACATGTGGTGGAGGTCGATGCGGTAGAAAAGACTGTGTTGATGCTGGGAGATCAGTCGCGGTCATGGAGTGTTGATGATGTGGTATTGCCAGCTGCATTACAAGTGTGAGGTTAGTATCACTCAAGTTTATCACAGATTGGATGACAATCACTAGTACGCTGTTCAGCGACAAGACACAGTGCCACCATGATCATCTCCAATGAGACCATAGTCTCTTCATTGCGATCCAGCCTGGCATTATCTTCTTCAGCATGATCCTTGCCATGGTGGTCATTGTTGGACTTCGACATTTCTGGGAGAAGGTGAGAGAGGATACAGTGAGGATACAATCTACAGTGTGCCTACAAGCCCTCACTCTAGACAGCCTACTTTAAAACCCTCTCAGGCCACCTATGAGCCCAAATTATTCATTGGCTCATGCCTCACGCATGCTCTTTACATCGATGGCCACTATTCAAATGTTATCACCAGCATTCACAACTCCATTCGATTGGCTTGAGAATGAGAAGATAAAAGAACAGCTGCAGCATGGCGATGCATTGTGGCACACCAGTTATGTATCGTTCTCCTCTCCTACAGCCTGCTCATACTCATGTGCCTGTCCTTTTTCAGATTCGACATCATGTCTGCTTGACGCTGAATGACAGATGAGGAGTGCAACTTCCTTGAAAAGAAATATAGCAGCTATCTCAAGAGTTAGAAGACCAGGACTCTGCAGAAATTCTGGGTCGAGGTGGATCATGAGTGGTTCCAGACCTTCTCAGAGCACAAGAAGCTCTTTGGTGAGATCACAGAGTTGACTACTGAACAGGAAGTGCAGTACAGCAAGGCCATTCAGCATCGCAAAATTGTAAGTTCCACCATCTATATCACAACGTTTGCCTTAACTGACGTGCCCACATTCCATATAGCAACTACGCTCGTGGTTTTGAAACAGATCTGCCAAGGCTTGATGCCACGATGGCAGAAAATTCCCTGGCTGCTTTGATGTGGACATCAGTGGCACAACGAAGTCCACTGGTCGACACTGACTTAAGTTGGTGGAACTATATTCTCAGAAGCACTACGACACCAAGGTCCGACCTGCTGTCAAAAAGGCCATTGCAGAGCAGACGCTCGGGCCAAAGCAGATGCTCACTGTCATCAAGTCGCTGACTGAGAAAGCATTTGCTGAGGAAAATGATGCTGTCAAAGCTGACATTCAAGCTGAATTTGAAGCGCAGACACAGATGGATGTTCGCGATGAGGACGGTGAAGGATTGGGGGTTATGCAAATGGTAAGATTGGCACTGTATTGGTTCATCATAGGCTAATATAAGCTAGGGCAAACTCAAACATCGTGTAGTCAAAGCATTCTGGCCAAGAATGAACAAATTCCACTATACTGGACAAATCGTGAAGCATGAATGATGTGCTGCCATCATACATGATATTCATCGATTTGTTCAAAATCATCGAGACAAGTGAGCTGCTACAGACTCTGACTTAAATCTGTGACCTCAGGACATTAGTGAATGAAGTGGAGTGGCTGCTCTGATGTCTGCTACATCAGACCCACTTCCTGCATCTACACATATGGACAACCGTTATCATATCTCTGAAAGAGCACCACATTCTGAAAACATCCATCACTGGCTGAGAGAGCAGCAAAGTGATCCTGCTTTTAAGGTACGCCACAGCGCTGCCCTTGCACTAGCTGAATTTAACCTGATCTCATTTCAGAACTTCTTGCCAAACCTCAAGACTCACTTGCTCACATGGCTTAGAATGATGGCATATGACAGTGATGAGACCGAGTTCACCCCCAGAGGACCTTGACACAATGCGCATTGTCGACAATCAGATTTATTTCTACAAAGTCGTACACATCAACTATATGACCTACGACATGCGATGGGCTCAAGACTTGATCAATCCATGCTCTCATGCTGATATCATGCTACTGTACTTTTTCATGAAGATGGTATTGAAGCTGAGTCGCATCCATACTGGTATGGCCGAGTGGTTGGGATCTTCCATGTGATGGTGAAGCACTCTGGCATCTGGTCGAAGTCATCTGAGCCTCAGTGAATCGATGTCTTGTGGGTTCGCTGGTTTGAATGAGAAGAAGGCATGTCAATGGTGAGTTTCGATACACTATGGCTACCTCGCATTGGATTTGTTCCTGATGAAGATTTGCATGCTTTCATGTTTGTGAACCCAGATGAGGTGTTGCATGCTGCACATCTAATCCTCGCATTTGCTTGTGGCCATACCATGGACCTCCTGCCACGTTCAGCCATGTGACAGCCCAGGGGAGTGGACACTGACTATGTGAGTATTTAGCGGAATCATCATCTGACAAACTGACTTAGCCATGCTGCAGTTTTGTCGATCAAAAAATGTTCATGTGCTACTTTGGTGGCAGCATCAGACACCGTGGTGCTGATACAGGTATTCATGATGAGGATGCTGCTGACCTGTTTGAACACCTCATGCAAGCACACATGGTGGAGAAGACAGTTGATGACCCTACATAGGAGCCAATGGTGGAGGACTGTGAGGATATGTCAGAAAGTGATGGTGGAGATGAAGAGAAAAATGCAGCTGACAGCAAAGATAAAGAAAATATGGCCAATGAAGAGCAAGATGTTGATTATGCCTTGGATGGCACATCAGAGAATGATGACGGCAAAGAGCAGTGCGAGCTGAATGCAGATGACAATATCCATGCCAGTGAGAAGGGTGACTTGGGTCCTGAAGACAGAAAAGATGTCAATGATGAGTACAGTTTATGGGGCTATGCTGCACTCTAATGCTTTGAAGTATATATGTTTGTCTTGGTCTCCATTTTGTGGACCTGATGTTGAGCCATTTTTTTGCAGCCTGCTTGAATTGGGTGCCCATAGTGCAGTAATAATCAATGTCTTCATCTTGTGCAGTGTACAGAAAAATATGTCATTCCCCTCGCAAGCTTCTCAATGACTATAAGCAGTTGTGAATGACTCTCCAGACTGGGGTGGAATTTATCTATGAATATATATATTTTTAATTGCTCGCAGGATCTGTGTGAGCTTTAAAAGAGCACACAAGACTGCCGATCATTTAAAATTTCTCATAGGACCTATGAGATTATAGAAGCACATATATGCATATTTCTATGTTTATCTACAATTCCAACTCCTGCATGGTATATATATAGTCTCACCGGCATTTATATACTAATGCACCTTTTGCCAATGGTATAGTGCCCATGCCAGGTCACTCCCATCCTGCAATTCCACTGCCAATGCAGCCCAGCTCATGTCACTGACTGTATCGAGTGGTTTCGCCCCCTTGAGCTGAGTGGCACTGCCTTGATACTGCACCCACGTAGCCACCCTTACATGGGCCAATCGGAGTCATTTGTCTAGGAAATCCTGATGTGGTGAGGGTGTTAGCCAGCCAGCACCTTCTCATCTCATGGACATAAAGGGAGTGAGAGGCTGGTGAGGCCACAAATGCCTGGGGCCTATGGTACTATAGGTGTGGATTTATATGCCTTTTTCACCCTTCTGTACTTGCCCACTCTGTTTCCAGGTACCACCTGTGATGCATTTCAGCCATTGCTTGATGCTTCTCCCTCCTGATGCATTGAGCATGTTCTACTGAAAGTGCCATTGGTCGACCACTTCCAATATGGATTTGTATAGCATCGCAGCCACTCAGTGCTCCGCCCATTTCTACAGTGCCCTATGGTACAGGTGCTCCTTCCCACGATTTCACCACCTTGTCACAGTTTTGTAGTTGCATCTCTGTTTGGGGCAACACACCATAGATGTGGACTTAGGACTGGTCACCAAAGCCACCACCACAGCTATGATGATTATTTAAGTGTCCAAGGATCTTATCGATTGTAGGTGCTTCAGCCACATCACATGACTTGTAGAAGCACCCATACTAGTGCTCACATCATGTGACCTGGGATAGCATATAATCACCAGCATCTCCTATAGAATCGGCCATAGGCACGGGACACTGAGGCATGAATTGATAAATAGGTCAGCAATGAACCTCATGGCTGAGGCAGCTTCCCTTCAGAAGGCCACACAGACCATGAACCTATATATAAGTCTGCAGCTCACCAATGACCACGTAGTATTTACTAGTAGGTACATTGTGATTGGCTGTAGCAATTATGTAGTATGTGCATGTGGCTTGCCAGGACCCCAGTAGGTACACAGTAGATAGAGTGACTGAGATCTGGCCCCACATGTATATATATGCCCCTGGTTTAGACTGGCAACCCCAGTCTTAATCACCTATTTTATGAGGCATTCATCTGAGTCCCCTCGACAGTGGTGCCACTGACGCCTACTTGTCTTGTGAGCATACCCATGGCTGTATGGGGGCTGGCCACCCTTTTTCTGGGTAGTGATGTTTAAGGCCGGGCTTTCAAGCCTGAGCCGGGCCAAGCTGAGCCTGGTCAAGCCATCAAAAGCTGAGCCCAAGCCCTCTTTGAGCCTGTGCGCAGGTCCGGCTTCCAATTAGAGAAAGCTCGAGCCTGAGGTTCTGAGCCTGGGCTTTCAGCCACAGCAATATAGATGCTTCCAAGCAAGGTAATAGGTCATGTGATGTCAAACAAGCGGTCTTCAAGGTGGGTTTCAGTCACTCGCAGTCCCCTGTTTGCTGCCCAGCATGTGCTCATCAGCCAAACCCTCATGCCATCTGCTGGCCATATGATCAGGCATGGTTAAAGGAAAATTTTGTATGGATTGCTTCAATATGTGCCTCACCAATTGAACTGTAGACATCAATAAGACTGCAGTGATGTAGGGGTCAAGGCTTGACCCCTTAGACTTGACTGAGGTCAACTGATTGACTCCCCGTCAATGACCAGGTTAAGATGAGGTCAAGAGATCAAGCATCACGTGCACATAATCCATTATTTACCATAATTAGCAATAATGGCTTGAAGTGATGGAGCATGAAGCATTCTCGCAATGAACTGACATTTAGTTGAAATTGTACACTAATATGAACATTCGCGTCCCGCCACGGGGTCATGCACATATTATGCTTGACCCTTTCTCTAGGTCAAGATCAAAGTGCCTTACCCCCAGTTATCACCCAGTTATCATCCGATAATCGGGGTCAACGACAACACTGAATAAGAGTGACTTGCCACAAGCCCAGAGCTTAGGCCGGGCTGATCCTGAGCTGAGCCTGAGCCCTGGCAGAGGGTCCAGCTTGCGATTCTGGCAAGCCTGAGCCCGCTGAAGCTGAGACCAAGCCCAGCCCTGGACATCACTATTTCTCAGTTTTATGTCACCTTGCCTAGTGGACCCCTCTATTGTCTGAGGTGAAAATTTCGGAGGGCTGTAAGACATGTAGGAATAAGTGACTCAGCCTCAATGTATGATGTGAGTGCTATAGAAATACCTGTAAGACACATAGGAATGAGTGACTACAGTGTATGAGTAAAAAGTATGTAAGGAGTCCAGTAGGTACTTACCTCAGCCTCGATGTATGATGTGAGTGCTGAGGTAGCAGGAAAAGATTGAGTGCACCTGTAGCTATGTGATTACATAAGTGAATGTGCGTGGAATGTCTAAGTCCATGTCCCACTGGACATAAAGTCTGTATGACTTCCAACACACCTACTCAGTGGGAATGCGGACCTAATTTTAGAACACTAATTGAATCCTTCATGCTGCTTGTGCGATGCACAACTGAGGGTCTTCAGCAAATGTTGTGACTTGCATGGATTGAATGGTAAGTGCCTGTGGCGTAGGGTTTCCTGAGTCTGTCTGAGCAGATTTGAGAACCCGGGCTGCTTGCTGTATGCTGTCTGCACCATGTGACTTCATCTGAATTGTGCTCGATTGCAGTGCATGGATGGTCGTACTCGTCATTAAGTGTGGCCTTGATGAATGGGTTAAGTTCTTCTGTTGTCACTGATTTCCGTTGATCCACATTTGACGTGGATTCTTCAAGGTTCTTCATCAACTGAGTGATCCATAGCACCTGCATGAGCCTTGTCACATTTTACTGCACCCACTTGACATGCATTCTTTTCTCCTCTCTCTGGCTGTTCTCCTTTACTTCTGGCTCTCTCCTGGACTTCTGAAGTCTCTACTGTCTGCTTCATCTTGGCTTCGAGGTCTCCTGGAACTGTCTTGGGCTTGTATGTGCTGACAGAAGATCACAGATCATCATCGCGAATCAGTGCTGGGTGTGCGCATGCAGATTGATGGACATGGCTTTTTGGAGCCTTTAGAGTGAGAGTGGGAGTGGCTGCGCATTGAGTCCGAGTGTGAGAGAGAGATGCTGTGACTTTTGAGATGGCAGGTAAGTACTCCTTCTCATTTTCATGCTGAGGTGAAGGAGCAGGAGAGGAATTTGATGTGGCCTGGTGTGACAACATAGCATGATGGCTGGGCGAGGGTACTGTGTTGCCCTGGTCATCTTCATCATTGCTGCTGTCATTGTCACTATTGCCAGTGGATGTGCTACTGGGTGTGTCGAGTGGTGGCAGCATTGAGTCATGTTTAACAGCTATAATTGTAATGTGAGCCGCTCATCATTCGCAAGAGCTGTGAGGCAGTGCCGGCAGGTGAGCTCAGCGGTTTGCCCTGCACTTCATGTTCAAGTTCAGGGTCAATCACCATGCATGTCTGCCATGTATGGAGGCCCTCGTCAAAGGTGGTGTTGTGCACGTCATGTGTATGCTCACCTGTTTGGTGAGAGGCAGCATGTGTCTTCATGCTTTGAGCATGCCTGAGGGTGATGTGCTTGACTGACTTGAGATCGAGTCTGACGTCATAGGTTGTACACCCATGCATGCAGATGTGTGTGGCTGAGGGCTTGTCACCTGTTCAGCCAGGCTTACCAGTATTCATGTGGTGAGTCACATTGCTCACGGTATTCGTGTTGCTGACTGTGCCTTGATAGATCATTTGTAGGGTGACTTCAGTACCCATGTGGCAGGTCTTGTGGTGCCACTTTATAATGTTCGTCATGTGCATTGTTGTCTTCACCATCAGCGCTTCAAGTGAAGACTTGTCAGGATCCATGAAGGAGTTTGTGTGTGTTACGAATGCTCACATGGAAGCATGTTAAATTGACTCGAGGATGTAGAGACCATCCATCTTGTGCACTAGGTCCATCGTCTCACCATTGCAAGTGATTTTGCAGGTGTCACTGCAGAACATGAGGGTCTGATCTTGTTCAGTGAGTTGCAAGGTGGAGAGGAGGTTGTCTTGGAGCCACATACATAGTATACATTCTGTAGCAGTGTCAGGCTTGTACGTCCATCTTCGATAGCTAAATCAATGTAGATTTGCCTGATACCTTTTGCATGAATGCACCGTCCATCTCCAAGCCAAACACACTTCGATGAGGTAAGGTTCATGAATTGAAAGAACCAGTCCCAGTGTAAGCTCATAGATGCCATTGCACCTGAGTCAAAAATCCAATGATTGATGGATAGGCTGCACTGTGTGAGCACGTGGGCGATGAACAGTCAAAGGATGGGGGACACTGTGGTACCCTGGGTGAGCGCGACCTTCGCCATAAGGTCTTCACTATCATCGCTATCCTCCTCCTTCTCCTGCTTCTCCTCATCTCTCTTCTTCTTTCAGCACTTCTTCTCCATGTGGTTCAGCTTGTGGCAATAGCCACACTTCTTGCCAGATTTTGGCTGCTTCCCATTCGACTTCAATGTTGATGGCATACCTGACAGCTTGGTGGCAAGCACATGCTGCAATCCCTCCTTGAGGCATTCACACTCTTCAGTAAGGACCTGGCTTGTGACCATCTCTGTGGTGAGCTTGTCACTCATCGACATGAGGATTGTGCGAAGTACTGAATATGATGGAGGGAGCGACATGACCATGGCGACTGCAATCAGTGAGTCTTCAAGTGGCTGTCCAAGAGTGGCCAGTACGTTGACCTTTTGGACCATGTCATCGAGCTGTGCCTCCATACTGGTCTTGTCAGAGAGCATACCATGAAATAGCTCACTGATGAGGTGCACTATTGTCTGTTTCCCCTTCCCCTCATACTGCGTGGTGAGTTTGTCCCATACAGACTTCGCCATCTTCTCATACATGATGCCGCTCAGAGGCATGTCTTTGAGCATGAGTGTGATCTGCGCCTTTGTGTCTTGACCCTTGTCATCCCATTTGGCCTGCTTGTTAGGTTCGGAGTCTGAAGGTCGAGCTTCCTTATCCTGGGTGATTTTTCAGAGCTTTCTGATGCGTAGCACCATCTCCAGATGGAACTTCCATTGCTGGTAGTTCACTCTATCATCCTCGAGGAACGGTATGTCATAGAGACAGTTTGAGCCGAGAGAGAGTTTGACAGATTTGGACATGGCTTGAGAGGGTGTGGAGTGAGAAGATGTAGTCTGTGGTGCAGGAGGTGCTGGTGTGGCTGCTGGTCAAAGAAAGAAGAATTAAGGAGTGTGAGCACAGCAGAAGCTTGAATGAATGGACAGGTTAGTGTGTAGCCTCAGGGCTCATAACCTATTGTCCGAGGTGAAAATTTCTGAGGGCTGTAAGACACATAGGAACAAGTGACTCAGCCTCAATGTATGATGTGAGTGCTATAGAAATACCTGTAAGACACATAGAAATGAGTGACTACAATGTATGAGTAAAAAGTATATAAGGAGTCCAGTTAGTGATGTTCAAGGTCAGGCTTACAAGCCCGAGCTGGGCCAAGCTGAGCCCAGCCGAGCCACTGAAAGCTGAGTTCAAGCCCTCTCTGAGCCTGCAGATGGGCCCGGCTTCCACTTGGGGAAAGCTCGAGCCCTGGGCTCCAAGCCTGGGCTTTCAGCCACAGAAAATAGATGCTCCCATGAAAGGCAGGAGGTCATGTGCATTGAACGTGAGCAGTCTTTGAGGCCACATAATGACTTTCAGTCACTCTCAGTTCCCCTCAATGCTGCTCAGGCTGCGCTCATGAGCCTAAGCTATGCAATGCTGCCATTGCCATCAGGCTGTATCTCAGCAATGATCTCACCACATCCACCATTCTGCGAGCCTTGAGGTAGGGGTGTACTTGACATACATGGAATCTAAGAAGGTTCATCCTCTCGCCCATTTAATTCTTTAGCAAATCATGATACTGATGCAAGTCCACCGACTTGCAGTGGTGTTTTATTTGTTCATTGTAGATAGAGCTCCTAGGAGGTTCTGTATACCATGCCACATCTAAATCAAATATTTCAAACCTATCACTTTCACTAAAGGAATATTGGTGCCTGCAAATAATGTGGGGGTTTGTCCCCCTTTTGTGCCAAGTCACTCTACTCTCTCCATCATGCTCTCTGACAATTTTGGCTCACCTCCACATCTGCAACTCAATATGAGCTTACTTGAAGGCTCAGATATGTCTTAAATCAGCCATATAATCACAGTAGATTAGCTCATACTTCAGTTTCACTGTAGAAGATGCAATGACATCTAGAGAATGCCATCCAAAATGCACCATCAAGCTGAGTGCAAGAATCAATGATATCGATAACGCAGAGTGGGGCACAGTGATTGGTGCAATCAGACCAATGTTGTTGACATTGGAGACAAGTGAAGGTGCGTGAATGAAATCATCAGTCATCGAGATTGATGACGATGCAGCAAATTCAGGGCTGGCACCAAAATGTAAGAAGAATGCACAGAACATGATAGGTGACCAATTGGGGGATGAAGATGTGACGGTCTTGAAGAAGGCAAAGACGGCTGCCGGTGCACCATTATTTGACTCTACTGTATGATTTACTAACCTTGCGTCCTTATCAGTTCAACCAGAGGACATCCCGTTCAATGGACGGGGTGAGAGAGACAAGGATCAATTTGATTTCGATGGCATCTTACTCGATATACAGCATATTACTGAGCTGAAGGAGAAAGCAAAGAGCAGCGGTGATATGTCTGACGTGAATCATTTGTTTGGTAATCCATGGCAGCATGAGCATAGAGACCTATCTAAAAAGGCCATCAAACAGTGCGTTTGCAGCTGTCAACTGTGCCAGTATGTGCTGTTCTTTTTCATGTGACTGCGACGTCTTCTCACCATGTAACAGGAAGAGGAATCTTAATAATTGTACTATTGTAGCAGATATGTCAACCCTGCAATGACACCTGCAAGCAATGCACAAGGTAACATACTGTTTAATTTACACTATGTGACACATTTTAATGACACCATTTACTAGCATGAATACTACAAATGATGTGAGAAGAATGACTTCGATTCCAAGCTCTCAAGTGACATCGCCACTCATAAAGCCAAGATACTCGAGAGTCAAATTTCTCAAGGAATCCTCGAGGGCCACATTCAAGTCAGTCAGCCAGCTGAACATGCAATTTCATATTCAGATGAAGCATTCAAATCTGCCGCTATTCAGTGGCTGGTAGAGACCGATCAGGTAGGAAAATTCTTTCTTCAAATGCATGGTCTTATAGTGCCATCTATCAGCCTATCGGAGCTTTTGAACATCAAGCATTCACAAACTTGATCAATCTCACTTCTCATGCCAAGGGAGTGGCGAAAATCTCAAAGCGAGCATCAACACGTCGAGAAATTGTCGATCTGTTCCACCAATGTCTATGTGATCTGAAGAAATGGCTGCAAATATGCCTATCTGAGTCATCATCCAGCTGATAGCTGCACTCTGATCATGATTCATGGCAATACAGGGCTTAACCATTAGAGGAAAAGTATCTCTGATGTGCGATGCTTGGCAAGCCAGCAATACTGACAGTTACTTTGCTGTGACAGCACATTGGATAGAAGAGAAGTTGCCAAATGACTGGTCGCTTGAAGGTGCCCTGATTGGCTTCATGTGCATGAACCATTCACATCATGGCATGCACTTGGGACAAGCACTTTACAAGGTCACCAGCTGAGTCAGCATTGCAGACAAGGTATGTTATCACGAAATCGACATTGGTGAGAGAATATTGACAGCAGACGTACAGATTTTTATCATTACTTGCGATAATGCGAGCGCAAATCTGACCATGATGACAGCATTCACTTCCATGGTCCACAATAATCATAGAATTGAGTTCAACGCACTGCGTCAATGCATTGGGTAGGTGTTCGCATATGAACTATATGAGAGTATGCTTATAAATGTTTTGTAGCTGCCTCGCACATATTATCAACCTTGGAACACAAGCTTTTATCGCTGCTTAAAGCAAATCTCTGTATTATGACCCTGAACAGCCAGATGTGCATATATCGGATACGTCAGCTACTATTCACGATGAAGTAGGATTGATTTGCATGATATTCATCAAGGTATGAGTGAAGTAAATGATGAAGCATTCGTATTGATAAATGCGTGCAGGAGTGCTCATCAAGCCAGTGCAAGAAGCAATTTCATGACATTCAAGTGTCTGCCGATGTCGAGTTCAAGAACATCAAGACTCTTCTACTTGACATGAAGGTCTGATGGTCATCAATGTATACGATGCTCAATTGAGCATATAGCCTTCACGCAGTGAGTGCTCTTCAGTGTTTTCATGTGCTGCACTACTCAGTGATCTTCTTAGCATGTCAACAAGTTTGTCACTGAGATTTTGAGAGCTGTGAAGGACTTGAAGACATCCACAAAGTTGTATACCCTCCTGCTGAAAGAAGACAAGTGAAAGTGTGTTAAGTCATTTCAGCGCATTCTTCAGGTACATACACCCCATTCATTAACAGTCTGATAGTATGTCATCAAAGTGGACAGATCGCAGATCTCTGTCAACAGTACTTCTCTTCTGACCATAATCTGGCACTGCACCTTGCGCTACCTGCCCTTGAAGACTTACATGCACAATGGACTGCAAAGTTGCAGGATCCCGCCTATGTGCACTTTACCAATGGCCTACAAGCTGGGCTTGTCAAGATCGCAGCCTACTATGACAAGACGGGTGATAATGACGTCTACGTTTTCTCTATTGGTGCATTTCTCATTGATACATATACTTTATATGATTTTTAAACATTATCATTAGTGCTCAATCCTACAGTGTGTCACGGTAACACCGGACAAGAGATCAAAAAGACTAAAAAGGGACAGTCACGTGGAACGTGCCGTCCTGATCCCCCTGATCCCAAAGGTATCCCCCTGAACCCTATGTGGCGCAAGAGCCTGTTGACTTACTGGTCGATGTGGCAGATGCAAAAAAGGGTGAGAGATATATGAAGGAGCTGGTAAGCTCAGTGAGTGCTACAGGTAGTAGACGAGGAGAAACAATCT